>NW_008692311.1:41915-51598 GCF_000695815.1 Acanthisitta chloris
GGAGTGAGTGGTGGGGCTTGGTTGCTGGCTGGGGCTAAACCACGACCAGAACCCATAACAAAACAGCAGCACTAGGTTGCCTGGCTGGTAGGCTTCACCTGCTAGACTTCTGATGTTACTTCCTATCTTGGTCTAAAATGTTGCTCTGAACTGCTTCTTGCCCTTAGTATATCATGATCTCCTCTACCAGTCCTGCCCCTTATCAACATACTTCCATATTCTTCTTTCAGTTCTGGATCACTAGACCAGAACCCATAACAAAACAGCAGCACTAGGTTGCCTGGCTGGTAGGCTTCACCTGCTAGACTTCTGATGTTACTTCCTATCTTGGTCTAAAATGTTGCTCTGAACTGCTTCTTGCCCTTAGTATATCATGATCTCCTCTACCAGTCCTGCCCCTTATCAACATACTTCCATATTCTTCTTTCAGTTCTGGATCACTAGAGTCAAAATGACAATTACCCTAGACTTCGTCCTGTCACCTTATGACACAACCCTTCAGTGACAGATCTAGATAAAAAGCATATACAAACCTCACACTAATTTTCTTTATGGCACTTAAGAATAGTAATAAAAAGGCTAGTCAGAATGGAAAACAGTTCTGTTCTAGCTCGTGTGTTGTCTAATCATACCTTCTCCCAAGCCACTCAGCTGCACTTCACCAAAATATATCCTGAGGGAAAAGGAAAAAGAAAAGCTATTAGGTGAATTGAGGACATAATGCCATACATATCCTTATTCCTTATTTAATTTTATGAGTTGAAAGGCTAGAACTATTTTTCTTCAGGAAAAAAACCCAAAAGAAATGGCTAGAATTTGCATCTCAAAAAGCCTTCCAGCTGCTTCAGAGGAAGACATGTCATGTAAAATAAGGAAGAGAAAATGGTAGTTTAATCAGAAACTTCTCTTTCAGTTTTCATCTGTGGTAAGTCTACAGTTCAGAGCAAAAACGTGAAGTGATATAAACTTCATGGACAGCTCTGAGTCTAAAAGCTGATAGTCATCACACAATATAAAAGATTAACCGTGCAGTAAAGAGTTCTGGTCTTATGTATGTGCCAAATCAACAATAGAGGCAAAAATGAAGAAATGTCTGGGATTTCTTTTTAAGTTCTCAGCTGTGCAAACAATAACAAACCTGAGATATAGAATCATCTAAATTAGCTATGCAAACATGTCAAAGACATGTCAACACGTCACGGCCAAAAAGTCTGGAAGACAATAACCATGAACCACAAGCCAGTCAGACCTCAAAGGCTAAAGACAGTTGAATCCAGTATTTGGATGAGTAAACTGCAAAAAATTCAGGAAGTGGTGCTGAGGACGCATCTTTAAAATGGAGTAGCAGGAGAATATTCTGAATCTATACTGCAGAAGTACACACTGTAGTTATGTGCAACGTAAGACAGGCATTTATCAAATACAGGACAGACAACAACTGGATGCTAATAAGCACTTTAACCAGTGCTTGCATGTAGAAATTTTTTTACTCTTCCCAATACGGTAGGCAAACAACAGCACTTCCCAGCCTGTGCTTAGTTTGTCTTTCAATGGTTCAAATGGAGGCTATAAGGTGACACATCACCCGAAGTTTTCTTCTGTCATCAATCAGTAGTAGTTAAATCCAAATAAATTGAATTTATTATCACTGTGCAAGTCTAGAGTCTCTGCTGTTTGTATTTCAAATAGGAAATTTCTGCTTTACCTGTACAATATTACATATTCATGTCCTTGTTTTCTTGAGAGTCTGTAGGCTGGAGTTACCCTGGTTATAGCAAGCAAAGACTTCAGCAGTAGAGACAGCCTGTTGTATACAGTGTATGAAACTTTGATTTCTTTGTCACACCTATGGAACACATAGAAAATAATGAGTCTTTTGTTCCCAACCAAGTTGCTTGGTTTTGTTTGCTTTGGTGTTTTTTGTTTGTATGTGTTAGTGGTTGGGAGCTGGTTTTTTATTGTAAATAAAAATTAGTCTGGAACAATTCTCTAATGCCAGTTTTATTGCCAAAATGATAAAATAAAGCCCTAGTGTGGCTACCTGTATTTAAATGTATCTGAGAAAGCATACTACTTGTAATGGAAGAATGAATAAGGAGTAAAATTACTTGTTTACTTTCTTAACACCAATGTTAGACAGCTTGACTGCTGCACTACACAGAGAGGGGAGTTCCCCTTGGAAGTGTCCCTGGCCACACAACCAGTATATGCTCATTGATCACCATGGATTGACCACTGTTTCCCCACTTCATCAGCTAAAACCAACAAAAACACACACACACAAAGAACGTGTGAAGAATGCACTTACTTTTCATTCATTTCTAGACACCAAATTTCCAGCTCCATGGAGTCCCCCTGGATCAGAGAAAGGATGGCAAACAAAGGCTCATTTTAGAACACAAATGTTTTCACATCTCTTTAATGATCAGCAACAGTCACAGCTCTCAATGAAGATTTGTCTCCTGGCTCCCACTTTGTTCTAATGCAAGGACAGAAAAAGATGCACTTGAAGTGTCACCGCACAATTACACCACCTGAGGGAATACCTTCCTCAGAATGGCTAAGCTGTTTCTGGTCCAAGAAACTAAATTTTGCTGCTCTATCATTTGTGTGTTTGGCCTCATATGTTTGCAGTGAACTGCTTCTATTAAAAAAAAAACTTTTATTTTCATTAGCATATTACCTAACTTAATAAAATTAAGATAGTTTCACATTGTCTTAGATTAAAGGAGGTCTGGTAGGTGATTTAAGATTCAAGTAAAGAAACTCATCCATTTTGACCCAGTTCTCACCTCTGAGGTTTTGAGAGAAATCTCCACGCACATAGACCGTCCAACAGCAGGTAGCTGTCCTGCCAGGGCTTTCTTTGCTTCATGAGTAACCTCTGGTATATCTTTGATTGCCAAATTGAACTGCAGAATGAAAGATAATTCAGTTTTTTTATTTCTTTGAAAAACTGCCTAACGGTACACAGCAGACAGGCTCATAGACCCATATATAACATACTAGGTCAGTGCCCACTGAAATATTTATGTAACAGAAAATGCTGGGCTTAGGCTTTTCATAAGTTCAAAGATTCCTTGGCGGCTCATTCAAATGTTTTTCTTGATCCTGCTATAAAAAATATGCTCCTTTTCCCTCGCTTGAGTCCTATCTTCACCCACAGAGTATCTTGAGTCTTTTCAATTTTAATAAAGCCCATTACTATAAAGTCCTGAACTTGAGAGTCGCAAACTTCTGACAGAAAAGAACTTACCACCCCACCCCCAGCAGATCTTGGAAACGTGCCTTAGCTGGCAGGAGATGCTGAGATCATTTCTCTCTCCTCTAATCAACCCTTAAGAGCCCAGAGTGATCGACTGCACATGAACAAAAACCAAAGAAACCATGCACACCACTGCTGAACATAACTGAACATAGTAGCTATCCTATGAAGAGTTATTATAGTCTGCACAAGACTGTAACAATCACATTGTGTTATCACCACATGCACACAGTTATGGGATTGCTTTAAAAAACATGACTTTACCCAGTCAGAACCTGTGGGGGAGGATGATGATCGGGTACAGATTTTCTCTCCAAGTCGGGCCTGGACAATTACTTGTACCGTCTGGAATAGGAAGGAAAAGACACACAGATGTTTTGAGCTCAGCACAACCCTCAGTTCAGAACCTGAGCTACATGAGTTCCAAGTAAAGAAAAATTAAAGGGCCAACCAGGATGTAGAGTTTACTACACTAATCTTCAGGTCTAATCAATTTAAATTATTACATTTAACAGGCAAATGCATTTCAGAGAGAAAATAATTTTAGGCTGACCTTTCACTGCAATAACATGAGGTGACTAAGTCAATTTTGCAATCAGGAGTTGCAGCTTTCAATAATACCAAAACAAAATTTATAACTATATCCTGCATCTGGTCACATCAACAAAAGTCAAGTGAATCTGTACATTTATAGCAAAGCCATTCTCAGAGTACCTACTTGCATCTACGTACCAAGCGAGGGCAAATTCTAACATTATGTAACAACATAATTCCAAAGAACATTCTGGCATTATTGCTTTTGGATACAACAAAAATTTAGATAGGCTGAAAAAAAAGAGTGGAGTCCAACACAAGATACCACCTAACAGCTGGATGGTCAGATGTGCTGATAGAAACCCAAAGCTGACAGACGTTTGAAGTGCCTACAACTGATTATAAAGCAGGACACTTCTGGGGGACAGAAGAGGATCTGAAGATAGAAAAAAGGGGAAAAGATGGGTTTATAGTTACTCTCACGAATCTCCTAAATTTGACATGACCTTTTCTTACTTTGGTCTTCAGCAAAACAACAAAAAACCCCAAACCCCAACCCTGTTACTCTAGCCAGAGCACGTACGTTGGGCTGTTTTCTTAAAGAAGAGGCATTTGTGCAAAGGAGAAAAGTTACCTTTAAAGCAAAAAATTTGATGAACTTGTCCAGGTCCTTCCTGTCCTGGGAACTGAGATCAGTGTCCATTGCATATGGCAATCTGAAATATAGCACAGGTGTGGGAATGAAGTCTTCCTTCAGCTTTCTGTTTAAATTTCAAGATTTCAAAATATTTTTGCCATTAGAGGCCACTTCAAAAACAATGACAAGCACCAAAGCCCTATATCTGTCAAAATCCTAACATGTAGTGAACTTTGGGGTGTGACTGTGAGGCACAAACATGTATTAATAGTTTATATGGTCAGATCAAAAAATAAAAGAACCTACAAACGGGGTTCACAATTAAAACTTGCTATAAGTTCACCAATTTTGCTACCTTAATTAAAAAAAAGCAAAAGCAAAACAAACCCCCCAAAACACTCCAACACCACACTGACTGGATTCTACACCTAACTACCCATCAGACATATCAGCCTCTGCTTCAAATAGAATGTCTCTTCAGCTATCAGAACTGGTCAGAACCAAGCCAAATTGTTTTCTTGAGTCTGAAATTCTAAAAACAATATTTCAGTGGTACTTCAGCAGATATTGAAATCCATAAAATAAGCCATTGCTGGGAACAGGCTACACTGCTTCTTTACTTCTAACAAACAGTACTTGCAGTAAAACTGTACAGCTACAAATTTACTTACAACAAGTGAAAAAGACACATTTTTACTCAGGAATAGACTAAAATTCTCTGTTCACTTCTCTTGAAAGTGCTGATAACAAATACTTAGCTTTCACATTCACACTGCCTTGTTTTTCAAAATATGATTGTTTCTAGCAATACAACGAACTTGCACTGCATTTGAAGCAAGGCAGGGCAAGGCACAAATCCAGCTTCTGACACCATCATGTCACATGGCCTGGGATAAATCATGATTCTTCTGTCTCTCAGTTTCTTCACATGTAAGTTAATAATCACATAGAAATCATGGGGAGGAACGCCTCAATTAGCAGCATTAATTGTACTTTTTGCTCATCAGTCTTTGAAGTATTAATTCACTCTTAATTCCTGTTGCTGTTTTGAGACAGCTAATCAGCCTGAAGCAGCTTGTCCAACATCATGTATTTACAGAACATGCTGCTGGCCACAGAAACGTTGGTGATCTGAGGTCAGGGAGCACAAGCAGCTGCTGTGCACGGTGTTCCATCGTTAAGCAAAGACTGAACTTGCAGCAAGGTATGCTATTTATATAAACTACAGCTTAGCAGGATGAAGGGGCTAACAGCCCTGTTCACAGAGAAAATATATAATCTTTAATGACCATGCACATGCAGTAATTCCATTTAAAATATCCTAATGCTTTAGGAGCATCATCCAAGAAGGGCTGCTAGATAAGAGTACTGCAATTTATAGAGCATTTTATAGAGAACAGTGCTGCTTTTGGAATGACTCTATTAAAACAAAAAGAGCTGGACATCTAATATGGTTGAAAGTTCCTAGGCTACATTCATACTGCATATCCTAGTGCTGCACTGTCCTCATTACAAATTATAATTTAAATTGAGAACTGACAACACAAGTGATTCAACGTCAGATGCATTATCAAATTATCCGTTGGATGTTTTAACCTCCTTATCAAAACATACTTTCTTTCCCTGTCTTTACCTCCACTAGATTGAGATTACCAACTTCTACTGTGGGGGAGTACAAAAGGAAGTCAGCACTTAAAGTGCTACATGTTTCATTGATGCAGCACTCTAAATTTTTTACAAAAATAACCCTTTAGTATAGACACTTGCCACTATAAAAAACCCAAACAGGTAAGAATGACCTGTTACTATTCTTTTCTCCTAATTAAGTAAAGCACTGTAAGGGTTGAGGAGATCCGAGATCTACAATAAAATACTGCATTAAAAAAGACCCATCTTCTTTCTTAGCAAAGAGAATGCTGACATTTAAATACTGAGAGAAATCAAACTAGCTTTTAATATGAAAAGTAGTGAGGGGACATTTCTATGTGACCCCTGGTTAAAGAGGCACAAAGTACATATCCTGATGTTGTGGGAGAGCTGTCAGATAAAGCACCCACATTTGCCTTAGGATGCTGGAAAACATACTGGTATTGACTATTGCAAGACACTTGGGAACTAATGAAAGATGTTAGGATCGCTGGTCTGTCAGGAAAAGAAACAAAGATGATCCTCTGCATGATTTCCTCTGCATTACTAGTTCTAATGACCATATGTCCAAATATCTCTAGGTACAGGAACTAGTTCTAATGACCATATGTCCAAATATCTCTAGAGGAGAGAAAAAGACACCAGAGGCATGTCTTAAATTGAGGGTTAGAAGAATGAGAGACATGGTTCTGCCCTGCTGCAGCAGAATTGGGATTCTTCCTGCAAGATCTCAATCTGTAACACTTGGAGACTCATATTGGTACCCTCTCAAGTTCCCAAATGCCAGCAGCAGTTGACACACCAGAGCCTAAAGAAGAGAAGAAACTATCAGGCAAGGTTTCCTGTCAGGAATATGTAATTTCAGAGGGAAACTGGGATTTTGGAACTCAGCTCCTGAAATGTCTAAGGGCTGTCACCTGATGACAACCATCTGCTCATTTTTGTGGAAGGGCCTCTGGTGATTGCCTGAGACCTGCAAAGGCTTAGGGCACTGTTCACCTTAAGAATCATTACTGATATGAGTCAAAATGGAGCCAGAATTATAGCAAATCTTTTATTTACAAAAATGCCTCAGTACTCTCAGGTTAGCTGCCACAGCTGACCTGGACAGGAGGCAAAATTTATAAACTTAGTTCCACTAAACTCATTCAACTTCTCAGGTCCTGTAGGTTGCAATGCCAGCACAGCTCCTTGTTAAGTGCCACTACCCAGCCACAAGCCTAACTCAAGGAAAACACTGCCTAATTTTACGCTGAATAACAACTAGAAGGAAATAATCTTTGGTCTAGGTTAGAAACCTACAGATGACTATTCCCCCTCAACAAAATAATCCCTTAAGTAAACTAATACATCCACAGGTAACAAACAAGCATCTTGTCCACACAGCTTTTTGCTTTGTCTCCCTCTTCCTGCAACATCCACTTTCATATTATTGCTCTTATTTATATGCCTCTGACTTCACTTTGCTCTGAACAGAAAGGTCAGAGATAGAATAAGGCTTCAGTCAAAACAGCCGCGTGTGGCAGCTCTCCTTTGAACATCTTTCTCACAAGGCTGAGGCAGAGTTCATCCAACAGTTTAACATCTAAGCATTGTGCACTCTACTGCTATTTATACTCTCCTTCTCCTAGGAGGACACATCAGCATAAGCTGATGGTGTCATTTGCATGATGCAATGAACTGCAAGATCCCTCCCCTTCATGCCTTGGTACAGCCCACAGAAACTACAGCGACCAGCACACTGTGTTCCAACCCAACACCAGCAGCTGCTCTGCCAGCAGATACCTGTAACCCGGCACACAACAGGTGAACCTGTGAATTCTGGCACTGCAGTGCGTGTTTCATACGTGGGAATCTAGCATGTACGCCTGTCTGACACGTACGTAAACAGGAAAGGAGAAGCACCTGACACATACCAGGCACTATTACTGCTGCTGGGGAAAACATAAACAGGCTGTTTCCACCACCTCCTACATTTCTCTCTGAGCCATGGCTGCTACAACTTACAGTCATCCTGCTTTCTTTTCAAACAGATATTTACCAATGCAAAATAATTATTCATGGTTCACATCCCAGAGTGAAACTAAAAAAGACTAGAGGGAAGAAACCAGAGGGGTGTCACTGTAAGGAGAGGGCTGTGGACAGCTCTCATCCATTTGTTCCTGGTTACCTGACTGTGCCCCCAAAGACCAGACTCCTTGTCCCTACCACTCTTCCAAAACTTCTTTGTTAACACAGGACCCAAATCCAATCTCCAAGGACATCCTATGAGAAGCTCAGAAAAGCCTCGCTGAATCATGCAGGTAAACAAGAAGTATATAGAAGCTTTTGAGTGCCTTTGATAAATAGGCCTGACTGCCAAGGAAGCTTTCCTAGAACACCCTAGACCAAGTAGCTTCACAGGTGTTTTGAGCAGATTAATAAGCAATTGTAAAAAGATCACTGTACAGACAGTGCTCTGCTTCAAGACTGGGACTACAAGCCAAAGTCCAGCATCCTACAATTACTTAAAATTAACCTCCATTTTGCCTTCTTAGTAGGTTAGTCAGAAACCTGGGGAGAGGGAAGGAACAGTTCTAAATGTTAAGGTGTGACACTCATTCTTTAAGGTGCATGGATTTTTTTAAGAGAAGATTAGAGTAGATTCTAGCAGAAAAACTGTTTCACATAATATAAACATACCAAGGAAACCAAAGGCTCCATAGTTGCCTAAGCTCTGACTGATAAAGGTTATGTTTCCTCCTGATCAGGAAATAGATTTACTTTATAACAGATAAATTACTCTGCAGCTTTACTAGAGCCAGCACTGCCAGCCCCACTGACTTAGAAACAAAATTGAGTAATCCCTGTTGATCAGCAGTTACATTCTGTAGTTCTCTGAGGTCTAAAAATGGTACCAGTTCAAAGGTCCATCCTCTCACTTTGTTTGTCAAGCTAAAGTGTACAGACTAAACCAGAACCTGCTTCTACATAGCAAACAGAATAACCACCTCTCAACTTTTGTACAAACACTGTTCAGAAAAGTTATTACACAATACCATGTAAGCAACATAAAGCGATCCTGTACAATCCTTCCCGACATCTAAATACAGCCTAGCTCAACTGAATGACTTATTTCTTGCCACAAGAAGGAGGGGCCCACCAGGTCAGACCACTCCTGCAATAATTTGAAGATGCTCTAAACTTCACTTGCTGACTAATTTTCAGCTAAGGCAGTAATTTACCATATTTCTCCCCCTTGCTATGTGCCTAGTCATACTGCTTTTCAGATTTGTAAGTAGGCAGTTTGTAGGCTCAGTCCAAAGCATCCCTTTTCCTGCCTGTTCACTGGCATGGAAGGTGTCCCTGCTCCCACTAAATCCATGGGAATGACTCTGGTGATGCCCTAAGAGCCACAGCTCCAACAGGATAGAAAGATACGATGACTTGTAAACCTCTCACCTTTCCTAACAGACAGCAAACTCAAAAGTTACAGGAAAACTATACAATGGAGGGTGCATGGGGTTCGAAGTTCTACTATTTCTAACAGGCTCTAAAGCATTTTAAAAGGCACTACTTGCAGAGATTCCAGCGGGCCACATCCTTCCCTGTCTCCACCAC
>NW_008692312.1:0-1139 GCF_000695815.1 Acanthisitta chloris
AGCCAAAAAAACGGGAGTTGGGGGGAGTGAAACACTTCCTGGGCGGGCACAGAGCCCCAAAAAAGGGGTCAGAGACCTCCAGAAAGGGGTTAAAGACCCTCTGGAGTTGCTGGGGAGGAACTGGGGGAAAGAATTCCCAGGATTCCCGAAAAACTGGGATTTGGGAAGGGGGGGATGGTCCCTAGGGGGACACAGAGCCAAAAAAATAGGAGTCAGACCCCCAAAGAGGGGTTAAGGACCCTCTGGAGTTACTGGGGGGGTCAGAATTCCTGGAATTCCCAACATACCACCCCAAAAAATTTGGGATCTGGGGAGAGGGAAATCCTTATGGAAAGGTGTGTGTGTGTGTGTCCCCAATTTTGGGGGTCCTTTCCCCCCAGTTTGGGGGTTCTCCCTCCCTCCTGTATCCCCCAGACCCTTACAGAGTGGGGGGTCACCCCCTTTGGGCCCCCCAGACCCTTTTTGGGGGGGTCTCCCCCAAAATTTGGGGTCTCCCCCGAAATTTGGGGTCCCTCCCCCCCATTTATGCCCCGACAGATTGGGGGGGTCACCCCCTTGTGCCCTCCCAAACCCTTATGGAAAGGTGTCCCTGCCCCAGTTTGGGGCCCCCCAGACCCTTTTGGGGTGTCCCCCCCAATTTTGGGGTCCCCCCCAGTTCCTTACGGATTGTGGGGTCTCCCCCAGCCTCTTTGGCTCGGGGGGGGGTCGTGGGTCCTGCTCCTTCCTCCCCTCCCTCCTGGGGGACAGAGACAGGGTCAGGGGACCCCCCAAATCCTGGGGGGGCTCCAGGACCCCCAAATCCTGAGGAGGAGATCAGGGAACTCCCCAATTCCCAGGGAAGGGCTCCAGGACCCCCAAATCCTGAGGAGGAGATCAGGGAACCCCCATATTCCCAGGGAAGGGCTCCAGGACCCCCCAAATTCCCAGGGGTGGTCAGGGTACCCCCAAATCCCCAGGAGGGAGTCAGGGGAAGGTTTGGGGTCTCCCCAATTCCCGAGGGGGTCAGGGGAAGGTTTGGGGTTCCCCAATTCCCAGGGGGGGTTTAAGGGACCCCCCAATTCCCATGGGATGTGTCAGGGGAAGGTTTGGGGTGCCCCTAGTTCCCGGGGAGGGGGTCAGGAGGGTTTTGGGGTGCCCCC
>NW_008692313.1:0-269 GCF_000695815.1 Acanthisitta chloris
GCTTTTGGTCAGAATTTGTAGTGGACACAAGAGGTAGAATAAACACTTCAGCCCTCCTTCAGATACTAAGGCAGCAGTAAATGCTGTCTGACCTTTGCCAGAGAGTCTTTGTGTGCCTCCTTATCTCCTTAGGGGGCCAGATATAAAGCAGGGCTTGATCTTCAACCAGCCCCTGACTTAAAGCAACACTGTACAGTTCTTCCCATTTGCCATACAGTTACAGACAGAAGCCCTCAGGTGAGAAGCAGTGTGTCCATCCTTCCAGCGTG
>NW_008692314.1:0-844 GCF_000695815.1 Acanthisitta chloris
AGCCCTGCTCTGACCCCCAGAGCCCTGTTCTGACCCCAGAGCCCTGCTCTGACCACATTCCCTCCCTGCCCCAGTACTTAGGCTCAGACATGGAGGAGTTCCACGGGAGGACAGTGCACGATGACGACAGCTGCCAGGTGATCCCCGTGCTGCCCCGTGTGATGGTGATGCTGATCCCAGGCCAGACTCTGCCTCTGCAGCTGTTCCACCCCCAAGAGGTTAGCATGGTGCGGAATTTAATTCAGAAGGACAGAACCTTTGCTGTCCTTGCATACAGGTAAAGGCCCCAGGGGTTTGCTGGGGGTGGGCAGCGTGGTATTTTTAGCACCACTGCTTTGGGTACTAATGCCAAAGCAGATGGTTGTGTCAGTTCTGTGCTGAGTAACAACTTGGGGGTTGGAATTGGGTGATAAAAATTGTCTTCCAGTGTGCAATGAGAAGGTTTGCATGTCATGCTGGGGAGGTGCTTGACAGCATCATGTGTTTGTGGAGAAGAACTGATCTGCTTTCCTCGAGTGAGCATCCTCTGGATTTCAGGAGCTGTTTGCTCCATTTCCTCAGAGAATAAACCTTGATCTGAAACGTGCAAACATTCTTGTGTGAGACCTGGGTTGTTGCTTGGTCTGTGTGTAAATTAACAAGCACAGACAGATCTCTCACAGCAAAGCAGAGACAGGAGGTGATAGAAAAGCACAAAAGGTAAAGGCTGATCAGTGCCAAAAGAAGTTGGGAATGTTCTTCCCTCTTTCCCCACCCCCCAATTTACTATGGTTTAATTATGGAGGAGGTGGAAACAGTTGTTTTTATGTAAGTTGTTTTTATATAAGGTATTTTTATATATATT
>NW_008692314.1:884-1898 GCF_000695815.1 Acanthisitta chloris
TACTTTCATTATGTGCATTTCAATGCAGAGATATTGGTGATCCCTGTGCTCCCACCTCTAGACCCTGAAATGAACCCAGGTCACCTGGCAAAAAAACCCCAACCCAACCCAAATATTAGAGTTCTTAAACAAAGTAAATGGAATTAAAGAATTAAGTAAGAATAATTGTGATGAGTTGAGTGTATTTTGCCCAGTTATTCCTTTGATAGACTAACCATGCCCAGTCAGTGCAGACAGACTGAGCTGTGGGGCCTGAGTGAGCTGTGCTGTTTGGAGGCTTCATTTCTTTTCACTTGTTTGTTTCAGTAATGTTCATGAAAGAGAAGCACATTTTGGAACCACAGCAGAAATCTATGCCTACAGGGAAGAGCAGGAGTATGGAATTGAGACAGTCAAGGTGAAAGCCATAGGAAGACAGAGGTTCAAGGTGCTGGAGATCAGGACGCAGTCAGATGGGTAAGAAAGCTATGCATTAATTCTCCTTACTGCAAAACATTGGCATTTCCTGCCCTTCCACTCACACAACTGTCTAATGACCAGAGACAGTAATTGAATGCCTAATCAGTAGCTTCTCTGGTTATTAAGGACTTGTGACAATTTTTCCTTTGTGAAACAAAAGCACAGTGAGATTTGTGGGTAAATACTGGATTATGAAAATAGGTTCTTATTTTTGCTAGCTAAAAGCAGCTCATTCTCAGCTTCTCAAGTCCTAAGTCTTGTTTATCTTAAGCATTGTCACAGCTCAGTACCTTCAGCAAGTCTTACCCTTCCCTTCTGACTGGTCACTGCTACTGCAGTGATGGGAATGTGCTGCTCCTCCTGTTACTGGCAGTTCTTCTCATGTGCTTGTCACCCCCACTCAGATCAGCTTTGATGGGAGTATTCTCTTACTTTCCACTCCTTTGCCATATTCCACTGTGATCCCTTGGGTATTTACAGGCTGTTCTGACTAGTTTTGGCATACTATGTCACCAATAATTTGTCCATTTCTAAAAGGGCTGAACATCCTGAATG
>NW_008692314.1:1939-17886 GCF_000695815.1 Acanthisitta chloris
TGACATCATGCCCAGCACCACGAGCCTGTGTAGTGTCCCTGCCCAGGGGTGCAGGCTCCAGCACTGATCCTGGCAGCATGTGGCAGTTCTTAGCACAATTGCTGGGGGTCCTGTAATCTTTCCTGCCAGGCTTATGAAGTGTTGCTCCAGATCTGGCAATCTGAGGCTAATCACCTGTGTTCTGCTAGTTTTCAGGGTAGATAGATGCCTGGCAGCAGTCAGAGCTCAGCATTTTCATGCTGTGATTGCCTGCAGCATGAGAAGTGAAGAGTACCTGTGCTGCTTCCTGTTTCTGACCTTTGACTCCAAAGCACACACTGCAGATTTTCCAGCTTGGGAAAAGCACTGCTTGGTCACAGGGTGGCAGTGCTTGGACACTGAGCAACAGCAGCTTTGAGAATTCAGTGTCCAGAGCTGCTTAGCAAGGACATTCCTATGACTCTTGGTGTTTCTGATTGCTAATTGCTCATGGCAAAACATCATCTCATAGTTTATTGTCAGTTCAGTGCTGCCCCTGGAATAAAACTGGAAATTGGTCACAACATACACCTCAGTGTTCCAGGATTTCTGGTAAAACGTGAAGTCTGTCCCACCAGACACAGTTCTCAGCAGCCGCAGAGCTCTGTGTGGGAAAGGTGACCTGGTGGTTGGGATATTAAAATCTGATCAGAGCCTATATCCTATTTCTGCTGATTTGGACCTCCAGCTGAGCACATCAGCTTTTATGGTCTGAAGATAACAAACTACATTTCAGCTGAACTGCCTCTCAGAGGGTGTGAGAGGTAACAGGTCACTGGCAGCTTATAGGTAACTCGAGGGCATTTCAGCTGAACTGCCTCTTGGAGGGTGTGAGAGGTAACAGCTCACTGGCAGCTTATAGGTAACTCGAGGAGACAAAACCTCCATCTGTAGTGCTGAGATGCGGAATGTTCTGCTTTGCCACTGCCAGTGTCTGTATTTCTGTCCATCAGATATGTCTGCCCAACAGATGTTTAGTGCTCTGAAATACAGAGTTAGCCTGTTGTATCCCATGGAAAAGGTGATCTTTGTCGATTTCTGCATGCCAAGACAAAGATATATGGAGAACAGCTAATTCTGGTGTTTAAAGGAAACACTGAGGTTGTGTCTGTCTCCAGTTTAAGTAGACCAAAGTCCAGTCAGCACAGGGGCTTTAATGGTGTAGCCAGGGGCCTGAGGCAATCCCTGTGGCAGCACAGTGTGCACTTGGTGTGCTGCAGACACTGTCTGTTCTCTGAGGTAAAGTGACTTACATCAGTTTTACATCAGATTCACAACTTACAGCTTCAGAAATGGGATGGACCGAATTGCTGCTTAAACCCTCTAGTCTGTGTAGTGATGCATCTGTCACACAAGCCCATGGTTTTATGGGCAGTACAACCCATTTTCACCTCTTGCATCCATGTGTCTACCTCATCTTTTCCTTTCTGTTCTCAGAATCCAACAGGCCAAAGTGCAGATCCTTCCTGAGCGGGTGCTGCCCCCAACCATGTCAGCAGTGCAGCTGCAGTCCCTCAGCAGGCGCCACGTGTTTCCCTCCCCCAAACCCACCTCCTGGCAAGACACAGCCATACACCAGTGGTGGCAGAAGTACCAGAAGGTTAGGAGTTAATTGTGTGGATTTGGCTGAGGTTTTTGGGTGGTATTTTGAAAATCAGTATAAAATTCCATCTGTTGATCCATGGAGGAGGAGGCACCACTGGGATGCTGTGTCACAGAAAGTTAAGGGGTTGGGATGGAGCTCAGAGCTCCTCCAGACCCAGCCCCTGCCCTGGGCAGGGACACCTCCCAGCAGAGCAGGTTGCTCAAGGCTCATCCAACCTGGCTGTGAACACTGCCAGGGTTGGGGCAGCCACAGCTTGTGTGTCCAACCTGTGCCAGTTTCCATATGTATTATCATTTCACTCACTGTTGTGGGCAGTGACATAGAAGGGAAGATACCTTAAAATCTTCTGCCTCAGCAGAGACCTTTAAAACTACCTCCATATAGAATCCCAGAAACTCCTCCTTGTCACATGCAGTGAAGTTTTAGATCTGTTTGGTTTTTGTTTTGGAACTCTGTGCCCTCAAACCCAAACAAATAAAGCCCCGAAGTTTTGATCTCAGAGTTCTTGACCAAGTTCATCTGAGCTAATGATTTCGATTAGCTCTCTGAAGCCACTGCAGAGAGTTGGTTAATGAAGCAGATAACACTGCACTGGTGGAAATGTGGTGGTTCAGGGACAGCTGGTGGAGACTCAGCAACAGATGCACTGTCTAATAGCACTTCCATTCTGAACTGTCTGCATTGCAGAGAGATGCTCTTTTGAAAGGCAGAATTGACTGCCACTAATCATCAGAGAGAGGTTCTCTGAGGAAATCCAGGGATTGTCTGGCGCAGAAGCCTTAGCTCAGTGTGTTTGGGAAGGGGTTTGGGAGCTTCACATTGAAGTGCTGGTCCAGATGGTGATAATTCCTTGTATCTTTAAGTAATCAGGTCGTTCTCCTCTTTTACTTGCTCAAACAAGAACTGTCCCTAAAATCTGCTAGTGTGGAAGAGTAAATACGTGTGGTTTTGCTTTCAGAGGAAGTTCCACTGTGCAAGTTTGACATCTTGGCCTCCCTGGCTCTACTCTCTCTACGATGCTGTAAGTTCACCTTATGTGCTACCAAGTAACCTGCAGTTAGTTTTTTAGTTTTAATATCTAACCGTTGGGTAATATAAAAGGTTTAATTTTTTGGCTCATAAGTTACATTTTCCAAGAAGTTCATAGTTTTCGGTGTAGTGTGAAAGGATCAGGGAGGGCTGTGCCCTCTGTGTGGCTGTTCCTCCTGCTGGAGCAGCTGTTTGGGAGGGATCCCAGAGGTTCTGGTTCCTGCTGTGCTGTCTCAGAGCACACACCTGCCCTTCTGTCCTGTGTGCTGCAGGTGAGCATCCTGACCAGAGTGCTGAGTGCTCTTGGTCTGTCTTTCCTGTTGGAGTTTGCTCTTTGAGAGCACACATTTCTTTATAGATGTAAGTGCATGAAGGGATTGGTGTGAGAGGCAGGAGGGTGGTGTTTGTGCAGCTCTGACTCTTGTACGGTGTCCCCTTACTTCTAACTATAGTTTGGTTCATTTTGGCCCATTTCCCACCCTGCTCTGCCCTTAACCTAAAATACACAGCTACAAAATGAGTCTGTAATGATTGTAAGTCTTCAAATCTCCACTTAGGGAAAATAGCTTACTCTGCATTTTGCTTCCCTTTTTCTTTCCCCAAGAACCCAGAAATACCTGTGTATTTAAACTAGGCTTTTCTTCTAACAAAAGGAAACCTTGATGGAAAGAGTCAAGAGGCAACTCCATGAGTGGGATGAAAATCTCAAAGATGAATCTCTTCCATCCAACCCCATAGGTAAGGCCACGTGTTTAGAAGACAGGTCAGCAGTGGGTGAGGTCACGGGCTCGGATTTGGGTGGTTATTGGGGTAATTTCCTGAGCAAGCAAGGCTGAGGCAGTCAGCTCTTTGTGAGTAGGTTTGGTGCCTGTGCTCCCTCCTAACAGAGCTCTCTGGTCCCCAGATTTCTCCTACAGGGTGGCTGCTTGCCTGCCCATTGATGATGGACTGCGCATCCAGCTGCTGAAGATCGGCAGCGCCGTGCAGCGGCTGCGCTGCGAGCTGGACATCATGAACAGGGTGGGTGCTGGCCCCTCACCACACTGCCCTGACACAACACACCAGGCCTCCTGCAGTCTGTAGCGAGTGGGTGGCACCTCCAGCTGCTCCTTCCCGAGGGTGAATCTGGGTGTTGTGGTGTCCTCCTGCCGCTGAGCTCTGGAACGAGCTCTCGGTGCTGGGGATGCCTGGCAGGAAACAGGAAACTGAGACTTCTCCGTGTCAGTGCCTCGCAGCACTTTTTCGGCCAAGAGGTGGTGCTATAAGTTCAGTGTTTGCCTTAGTACCTTAAGAGCCTCATGACCTGTTACTGACTCCACAGCCAAGGGTCATTCTGCCTTGGAAACCTGGGGGGTTTGTAGCACAAGATAAACCTTTGCAGTATTGAGTATAAACCTAAACATTGGACTAAAAGGATTTCTGGCAAAAGACTCGTGGGGCAGCTCTTGTGAGGTTGTTCCAAAGCCTGTCTCCCACTGCTGTGGCCCTGTGGTGCTCTAAATGTTTTACTTTCGTGCAGTAGTCTCTGTAAGAATATATATTTTCTTAATGGTAACAGTGGGTTTGTCTACTGGATCCAGAGCAGAGGAAATTTTGTCTGCCTAAAATGTGCTGCTTTGTTCCTCTTGCCTAAGTTCAGTTTTAAGGGGAAGGTACAGGGAAATGAGACAGGAAACATCTCTTCCAAACTCTGAGAGGAATGGACAGGTTTTTGCCTCAGGCTCTGAGTTTCCTGAGTGAGAAGCTGAAAATATTCTGATGTTCAGGTGCTGCTGAGGGAAAGTTGGTTTTAACCTACACCCCAAAACTCTTTCCTTCATCAACATGTGCCATTTTGGCCTGTAAATGTGTTTGACTGTTCTGCATCTCTGTGAGAATGGTCGGGGCATTAAGGCTTTTTACAGGGTGTCTTAGCAACATCATTTTGGTCTAATCCACCAGTTTTTAACTGAGAGCTCTGGCACAGAGCCTGCACTTTGGGTTGCTTATGAAGGAAGGACTTGGCATGTTTCATTGTGTTCAGGATGTGATTTCTAGTAACATAACTGATGCTTAGACATGGTCCATTTTCCTTTGGTGTCAGTGAGTTGTCTTTGGTATCAGTGAATTATACTGTGTTTTTAATAGCTTTTCCTGCTGTTACCTGTTCCTGTGCTGCTTTCAAGGAAGGCACATGACTCACAGGGACAGCACTGCCGTGAATGCCACTCCAGAGTGCTAATTGGAGTGGAGAGATGGGATAAGTGTTGGCTGAATTGGGTTCTGAGTGCTGTGTGGGCAGTAGGTCACAATCTGTGAGCAGTGGTTTAAAAGAGGAGTGATAGTCAGTGTTAAAGGTGCCTGGCAGGGGAGAGGGGATTAGAGAGACCTGTGTGTGACAAACAGTGACTGTACAGTCAGCAGTGTGCTGGGGTGTGGGCACAGCCTGTGCCACTCAGCACAGGAGCTGAGATGAGCAGCAAGCTCTGCAGCATGCCCAGGGGAGTGCAGCAGTCAGAGCTCAGAGCCACCAGCTGTGGTGTCCCCCAGGCTTTAAGGGGATTCACTCTCACACAGGGACCTGTCCCAGTGATGTCCAGATCCTTTTGGGGTGATTTCACTCTTACAAGTAAGGAGGAGTAAAGCACCTCCTGAAAATTAATAGTGGAGTTCTGCTCAGCTGACTTAAGTGCTTATTTTGTGGGCAGTGTCAGTGATGAATTGTCCATTCTGCTCTGTACAAACTGTAGAAGATGGATTAATCTGTTATAATCTCCGAGAGAAAGATCAATATGTTTTACCTATTTTTTGTGAGGAAATTAAACTCATTGATCTACAGTAACCTCAGATTTTAGAAGGACTTAATGATTGCATTTGTACTCATCTGCCTTTTCTGTGTTGTGTTTTAGAAGAGCAAAGGTTGTTTTATCTAAATTAGCTTTCAGACCTTAGAAGGTTTGACTCATTTATTGCCTTTGTGTCGTCAGATCCAATTCTGTGTGTGGGTTTTTATGTGGGGAAAGAATAGTTTGGTTTGTCTTTTAGCTAACAATTAATGCTTAAGTAAGTAAAATGCATGAAAAGAGAGTTTTCCTTTGATAGAAAGAGAAAACCTAAGTGACTTCTGCTCAGATAAGCAAAATATAATTTGGTACCAAATCTGTTCTGAGGGCAGGGGAGAGACATTTTCATCGTTTGCCTGGAATGAATGAAATTACCTCTTTGTTCTCCTTTCCCAGTGCACATCTCTGTGTTGTAAGCAGTGCCAGGACACAGAAATAACCACCAAGAATGAAATATTCAGGTGAGTTTATTGCTCTGTCTTTGGGGGCTCTGGGTCAGCACAGTGGCACAGTGAAGCAGCTTTGCTGGGGTTGTAGCTGCTGTGTCCTCCACAGCTCCAGTCCAGTGGAAGTATTTACAGGAAGGTCCTTCATACAGCAAAGCAGATTGAGCCTCTCTAGCCAAAGTCAGGAAACCTGAGCATCACCAGTGAAGGTGACAGGAGTCAGTGTTGTGCACACCTTGGGCTGAGGAGTTTGGAATCGGAATGGGAGGCAGAAGACTTTTCATCCTGTTATTGCTCATCAGAGCCCAAGTTTATTGCTCAGCATTTCAGCCTGCCCTGTGTGTGTCAGCAAGCCCCACAGCAGCTGGAATGCAGACTGGGTGGCACAGAGAGGCTCCCGGGATGGTGTATAGGGAATGTGCCTGTTCATGGCACTGGGCACTGTGACCCCTCTTCATTCTGAGTGTTCCTGTCCCTGCAGTGTGTTCCATTCTGTATGTGACCTGGACCATGTCCTCTGTGTTCAGCAGTGACAATCACTGCTTTTTCCACGCAGTTGGTGCTTCTGGCACTCCTGTCACTGCTTGAACCAGCCCAGGCCCTGGGATGGTGTGAAGGTTAGAGCATGTCCTGGTGTAACAAAGGCTCCCCACACTTCATCAGCGTGAGAAGGAGCTGATGTGGTAATTAAAAGCCATTTCTTATCTTCTAATCAAATGATGGACTGCAGCAGCCACAATTCCTCCTGTGTCTGTGTGCTGCACTTGAGCAGGAGGTGAGAAGTTGGTGCAGTGAGTGAACAGTTTTGCTTACTCCTCAGGTTAGGTTTTGCCTCCTTTCCTTGGTGGCTGCTATATAAAAGGAAGGAAGTGATGAGTCTGCCACGTAATTCTCTGCAATGGCAAGATTTGACCAACATTTTGCACTCCCTGTCAGTGTTCAATACTGGAATTAAGGCTGTGTCTGTCCCTGGAGCCTGAAGTGCTGTGCAGAGCAGCTGCTCAGCAGTTTGCCAGTCTCCCTTGCCAGCCCTGACCGAGCTCTGTGTGTTGCAGCCTGTCCCTGTGTGGGCCCATGGCCGCGTACGTCAACCCCCACGGCTACATCCACGAGACGCTGACGGTGTGCAGAGCCTCCAACCTCAGCCTCAGTGGCAGAGCCTCCACCGAGCACAGCTGGTTCCCAGGGTGAGCCTGGAGGGTCACACAGCCCAGGGCTGAGCATGTCTGCAGGGTGTGGGTAGAGCTCTGTCTGAGCTGCAGCCACAGTCGTCGTCCCGCGGCGCTGAGCGTGGAGTGCAGGTGGCAGTCAGAGGAGATGAATTCAGTGCACTGTACTTATTCTATATTTATAGTATTTTTAGGTATTTAAGTAGAATATTTTTAGTAGCATAATGCATTTTATTGTCTCTATTGCAGTATATATAAAACACATACAGTATAATTTATAAATGCAGTGTACATATCCCGTATCACTGTAGTGTATGTGTAGTATATGTACAGTGTATAGTTATTTGTGGCCTCTTACACAGCAGCAGAACTCAGTGCCAGGCTGTAAAGCTTTGCCTCACCACAGCAGGCCTTGCACCAGGGATGCCGTGGCTGGGAGGGTGTGTGGCATTTCTGGCACAGCACACACACTTTTGCACCCTCCTCAAGGAAACCTGTGGCTTCTGATAGATATCTGAGTTAATACTGCTCAGCCTCATGTGTTTTCTCAGCTCTTTGGGAGGGTTTGGAAATACTCGTGTTGTGGCTTGTGTTAAGGAAGAGCTCTGTGGGTGTGGGAATGCAGTTCCTGTTGTCTGGAACAGGGCAAAATCACTCTGATTCCTCTTAAGTAACACCCTGAGAACCATTTTCTGACCCTTCAGGGCCCTCTGTGTTTCCTCACACTGCTGGAACCTCGTGCTAATGAGTAAAAAGCTTCAGTTGCTTCCTCTCTTTGAAGGCAGCCTTGGGGTGAGGAGTTTGAGGAGGTTTCTTCAGGTTCTTTGAGCTCTGCAGGGTTTTAGGTGGGAAATGGGCACTTGAGTCCTGAGGAGGCTTTGCAAATCCACCTTGGGACTTCTGTGCTGAAGGATTTCAGTTGCCTTTTCCTTGTGTGTTAACATCATCCTATTTGGTGTGTGTCTGGTAGGTATGCCTGGACTATAGCCCAGTGCAGGATCTGTGGGAACCACATGGGCTGGAAGTTCACAGCCACCAAGAAGGAGATGTCCCCTCAGAAGTTCTGGGGGTTGACACGTTCTGCCCTCCTGCCCCGGATCCCAGAGGGAGAGGAAGACTCCGGCCACGATCGAACACCACTGCTCTGCCTGTGACCTGCTCACCTGCCTTGGAGGTGCACAGGCCCTTCAAGTGCATCTGCTCAGTTCTGCTTCTGATGCTTCCTTAGACCTCAAAACCCCCAAGAACTCACACCCACCAACCCACGGGAACAAGCAGGAACATCCGGGTGTGGTGCACATCTCTGCACTCCGAGTCCTGACAGTGAGAGCTGAGGTGGCATGGGACAGCAAGAAATGGTGATCCCTGTGGACAGAGACACCCAGGAACCTCTGATCCACCTGGACAGAGATACCAAGAAATGATGATCCATGTGGACAGAGACACCAGAAGTCTCTGATCCACGTGGACAGACTCAAGACTGAACTTCATCCTTCCTAGTGTAATTCCCACACGGAGGAAGAGGATGGGCAGGAACTAAACCGAGGAGAAGCAGAGTCTGATATGCAGTACATGTACATGGTGGTAGATGCCAATTCCTTGCTGCAGAGCCTTTTCCATGACACACAAGTGGTTTTGCTGAGAGTTCCTGTTTCTAACTCTGTGAAGTTCTTCAGGTTTTCTGCTTGTGCTTTCTCAGATATTTGCTGAGTAACCATCAGAGAGAGAACAGGACTGAAGTGTCTGAGTGACACTGAGCTGCTCGTGTCGGTGGCAGGAGGTGCTGCTGCCTTCCAGGATGGAACCCTGTGAAGTTGTTCCTTACAAGTTGTCTGATCTATTTAATCTCTTTGACTTTAGAAGTCTTCGATTTTAAACTGTTTAGAAACAATACACAGGTCAGTCCCAGAGCATAACCAACCTTGCCATGTTCTGCTGAATGTGCTTCAGTTGCTTCTTGGAGTGATTCCTGTGAAGGTTAACTTCCAGCACAGCTGTCTGGGGACCTGGGAGGGACTCTGAAGACACCCAGCCCAGGGGATTTTCCAGTAGTATTTACTGTGACAAGAGGGAGGCAACATCTCTTCAATGCGTTTTCTCTTTTCCCCTTTCAGATCACACAGTAAAATTGTCACCTCACGAAGAGGAGGAGTTCTAAATCAAGCAGAAGTAAAGGCAGATCTTTCTGAGGGGAGGTTGGGTTTGGGGGTGTTTGTGTCTGTGCTCCAGAAATCAGGTGCCAAACTGGGGCAGCTTTTGCCAGTGATTTTTTGGGGATTCTCTCCCCTCAGGTTGCACTTTGGTGATGGAAGCTGGAGCTCTCTGCAGGGTGTTTGGGCACACACACACTTGTTTTCCTGATGAAGTTTTACCATTCACTCTTTAGTTCTTCACTTGCTAATGCAGTGACACAAAACTACAGGAGATTTAAGACATGAGCCAGCAGTTGCCTGTTCCCTGTCAGGTCGCTGCAGGGAGCTGGGTCCAGGGTGTGGTGGTGCCTGCAGCTGGGCAGGCCCCAGGTGTGACCCTGCAGGAAGCTGAGAAGCTGCTGAGGTGTTTGTCACGCTGAGTGTGTAGAAACTAACGATTGTGTAACTCAGGTTTAGCCCTTTGAAGCTTCCTACCTCTGTGCTTCTGTGGCCACTCTCATTCCCTGCACAGGTACCCTGAATTCCTGTTCAATTCTGTGGGCACTGCTCTGACTTGGCAGTGGGCCGTGCAGAGCAATCCTTGGGGTGGAGCTGTGGGCACACACAGGTGAGTGATGGCTCGTTTGCCTGGAGACAGCATTCTGATGATGGTCTGTAATAAGCTCTGGGAGGGCTGAAATGACAAGCACCAGTGTGAGGGGGAGACTGGGAATGTTAGGATAGCCACTGAGGCCGTGCCTGGCTGTGCCTCACCCCTGCACACCCAGCACATCTTGCTTTATTTCCCCCTGCACATCCCTCGTGTCTGTCATTCCTGTGAGCCTCAGTAGGGCTGGGCAAGAAGTTTGAGAGTGTTTCCACCTGTTTGGTGTGGGATGGGGAAAGGGTTTTCCAAATTACTTTCTCAGCTATCACTGAACTTCATAAGGTCTGTGGGTTTTTGGCTGAGTCTTCTGGATTGCCTCAGCTAAAATGGTGTTAGCTAGCAAAGTTTGGATCCAAATTAGGCATATTTGGGGATTGTGTGTGTACAGTCAGATGTAAACTAATACAATCAGGAGTAAACTTAGCACTAATTACTTCCATCGTTGGTGATGCTGTTCCATCTGCCTAACCTGAGTAATCTTTGCCTTGTCGAAGCCTGTGACACTTGCCAGGTTGGACACCAGTGTGGTTTGGTCACTGGTGAGTCCTGCATGGTGAAACCATCCCAGGGCAGCTCTGGGGCTGGCTCAGTGCTGCAGTGGCTTTCATGCTTCTCTCTGCTCTGAAGAGAACACCATTAGGTTGGGATTGTGGAAATGATTACAGATGTGAGAGCTGAGTCCAAGGGAGCCACACTTTATGATGGTTTTACCCCATCGAGTGGTGGATGTGGAGCTTCCTGCAGGGTTGATCTGCCTGCCCTGCTGGCTGCTGCCCCAGGGGGTGTTTGTGCCTCCCTCCTGTGCTGTGGGGCTGGAGTGGGGGGCAGAGGCACAGTGTCCTGCAGGCAGCAGGTTTGGCTGGTCACAGCTCATGGAGCACAGACTGTTTTCAAGCCATCATTGCCACAGCATCAGCACAGTCAGAGCCTGTACTATTGCCAGTGTTCATGTACCTGAGTTCCATCTTGATGAGCAGGTACAACCACAGTTCCTCACTGGGGCTGAAACATGTTCAGATGTTTGGTTTTTAATAATGCTGTTTTTGTCTGTGCTGCACTTCACTTGTTCCTCTCACTGTTTGTCACCTCTAACTGCTCTGTGAAGCTGCTCGAGGGTAGCACAGTCTCTGCTTTAACTCTTCCTCTCTCTGCCTTTTGGGACAACTTTTCTGATGACTCTTGTTGCTTGCAAACATTTGCAAAGAATAAAATCTGATTTGTTTCAAAACTCAGCGGTTTGGCTGATTGTTGGGGTGGGGAAAAGGAATTGCTGGGGGATATGTTGTGTTTTAAGCAGGTTGGCTGCAAAAATCCATGTGAGTGGAAGAGTTTTGCCTCAAAGACTGTTCAGGCTCCACTGGCACAGGCCAGGGAAGGTAAGGAATTACATGGAGAGTGTAGGTTGTCATTCCTATGATCAAAATCCAGTGTTCAATCCTTCATCTCTTGTGTTCACCTGTTTGCTTCAATCCACCTGAGAAATTCTCAGCTTCACTTCCAAGTTGGTTCCTTGTATGAATTTCCCAATATTTCAGAGCACTTAAAACTCCTCCCTGCAAGTGCTGTTTGACCTGACAGCAGCTCTGGGGGGGAGGCTAAGTGTTCACACTTTGCCCCAGAGCTGCAGCCTGTGAGGTCTGCAGAGGAATCTTCAGAGCACAAAACTGCATCCCTTCTCCCCCTCCCACCATTCCAGCAGCTCAACACACTGCACAGAGGCTTCAGTGTAATTACATCATCAAATTAAAAGCCATCATGCTCTTAGATTTGTCTTATTAGCAAACGGCACTTCCCTTGCTGTCCTGGAGTTCCCAGTTACCTCCAGAATGACCCCAGTTACCTCCAGAATGACGGAGGTAAAGAACTGACTCCCTAAGAGAGAAAAATGCAGCTGGAAGTTGTCTGAACGCCCCCAGGCTGCTCTGTGGCAGCACTGCTCTGGTGCTGCCATCTAATGCTGGAAAATGAGATCCGAGCAAAATGAACTCCAAGGGTTTTATTAGTTCCCAAGTTTTGGTAGGAAAATTTCAACATGTGATGCTGACAACACACTTAGAACCCTTCACCAGCTTCCCATGGGTGTAGCTACTCAGGGCTAAGTTACTGAAGAGACAAGAAGTTCCTGATCCTGAAGCTAAGTCACCTTTTCATATGAAATTGATTCTGGAATCCCAGGATCTCTACCAATCCTGGTTTTACATGGTGAGATTGGCTGGGAACTGCTGGAGATAGTATTTCCATCTGTATCCAGCTCTAACCACACAGAGCTCAGTTAAAGCTCATTGCTTCCAGACACTGTCACTGTCCTAGGCACAACAATATTCCATGATTTTATCTCAGGGATAAAAACACCTTTTTTTGGGTGTTTGTTTAGATATAGAAAGTCAGAACAAGAAAAATCCTGAGTGCCCTGAAATCATGGTAAGGTCACTAAATACAACAAGGAGAGGAAGCAAATGTGGCATTTGGCCTGCAACATTTTACATTACACAAAGTGATACCTCTCCTTGCTGCAGTGATGCCTCAGTGACAGGAGCCACTCGGTGAGTGACAATCCTTCCTGGCTCTCAGTCCCACCTGGGCCACTCTCAGCATTCCATTTCATGGCTTCTTCAAGCAGCTCAAGAGTTCCTCTTTGTCCATGTGGTATCCACTCTTCTTCCACTCATCCCTCAGCTGCTGTAAGGCTGCTCCGATTTCTTTGCCGGATGACACCCCCATCTTCCTCAGGTCGTGGCCACTGACGGGGAAAGAAGGGACAGTCCATTCCTGCATCTCTTTCAACAGCTGTTCTTCCCCTTGGTATTTCAGCAGCTCAAAGATCTTGGAGTTTGTGTTGGCTTCCCTAGACTGGGAGCAGAGAGGAAAACAGGATTCAGTATGAAACAGCAGAAAGTGCTGAGCACTGTGTTATTCCCATGACACCTGACGAGGCAGGATCTGGACACGTTGCATCTCTCCTGCCTCACAACTAAAACTCAGCCTGAAGCCCATCTCACCCCATGGCCAGGGACACTTTCCACTAGCCCAGGCTGCTCCGAGCACCTGGTACCAGTAACACAGGTGTTAATTGATCATAAAGGTGTTGTTCCAGGTTTTGTGATGTTACACTGGGAACAATCCAAGTGTGGTTAGTGATTTTTACCAGCACATCCCATCCCTCTGGTGAAATGGTCTCTAAACCCCTGGCAAAAAGCTGCCCAAGGCCAAGAGCCAAACCTGCTGACGAAATGGCTCCGACCTGGCTCTTCCTTTCCACCAGTCACCTCAACTGCAAGTTCAGCTGCCTGTGCAGACCAAACCAAAGCAAAGGAACACACTTACATCCATCAGGAAGTCCTGGTACGGCCTCAGCGGCTCTGGCCCCACAGCTTTGGTTAGCTCCTGCCTGTGCTTCACCAGGAACAGCCCGAGGTTTTTTTCTTCCTTGGAGATCTTCAGCCTCAGGTCAAGGTTTGTCACATCATCCTTGGCTTTGAACAAGGCTGTCAGAACAGTCATTGGTTTGGGACTCAGAGCCTGGATATGTTTAGCGACTCTGGAAAACTCCTCTAAGTTCCCATCAGGTGGTAACCCTAAGGGCACACATGAACAGTGCAAGGGTTAGCAAGAAATGTGGGTGTTAACACAGGAGGAAAATAAAGTCTAATTTATTTCTGAGTAAGCCCAAGTTTTCACTCACTCTGCCATGCTGCAAGTTCTGTTTGCACATGACAGAGGAGCAGGAAACCAATCTCCACCTTACCTATGTACTGGGCAATATCCAGCTCATACATAAGTTGCACCAAGTGATCCACATGATTTCCAAGCAGAATCTTTTTCAGCTCCACCCAAATCCTCTCTCCTGATATCCCAGCCAAGCCTTTGGCATTCTCTTTGATTGCCTGCATTGTACTGGGCTCATGATCTCCAGGTTCCTCTGCAATCCTTCCATAAAACCTGCCAAACAAACCTCTGCTGGTTATTGATGGTTTGTATACATTTGTTAGGCCAAGAACAACTATTCCACTTAGATCATGAAATCATCTAGGCTGGACAGGAAATATGACAACTACAACTCTTTATACATCACTGATCTTTGTTTGCATGTTCTGAAACCTTCTGCGGTTCATGTCTTATCTAACAAGGCAAAACCTCTCACCTGAAGTACCTCAGGATTCTTAAATAATCCTCCTGTATTCTCTCACTTGCCTTCCCTACAAATCTGATTTTCTTGCTTTTCAAGTCTTCATAGCCATTAAAAAAATCATAGAGTGTCCCATCCAAGCCTAGAAAAAGAAGGAAAAGAGAAGAATATGAGTCGATTAAGGTGTTTGACAGAACTCAACACCCTCATGTGACCACACAGAAGACAAACTGATCTGTCAGATCAGCTCAGGGCAGGACAAACAGAATGGAAACAGAATTTACTGGCTTGGTTTGCTGAAAGCACCCACCTAAGAACATGGAGTTGACAGTGAGGTCCCTCCTCTCAGCATCCTTCTGCCAGTCGGTGGTGAACTCCACCTCGGCGTGTCGCCCGTCGGTGACCACGTCGATCCGCAGAGTGGTGATCTCAAAGTTCTGCTCCTGGAGCTGCAAACACACACACAGTTACTTCAACACACAGTGAGAGCAAGGGCCAAGCTCCCTGTGCCTCCAGCCAAGTGTCTGCCTAGAGTTACAGCTCAAGCTGCAGATGTGCAAACCAACAGACCAACGTGAACTCCTAAAAACAACCCTGGGCTGTCTGTTTGCCTTCAGGATCCTCCTGCAGGAGATCAGAGGTTGGACTTGATCTCAGAGGTCTTGTCCAACACGATCGACTGACTGATTGTGTGAAGAGACTGAGAGGCACAGCAAGGTGGGAGCAGCAGGGCCTGGAGCACCCCCAGCTCTCCCAGCCTGACTCAAAGGACGTGGCAGAGCTGTTTGCCCTTGCAGGATACGATTCTGTGATTCTATACTAAAAAAACCTGGGAAATCAGGAGCAGGAAACACTAGGAGAAACTCCCCCACATTCTCCTAAGTGTGGGCACCCTACACTGTCTTTTCTAGTGACGACACAGCAACATTAACGGGTAAAATGAACGAAAACATGGCAATTAATTGACTTACACCATGACTAATGCAAACACTCCGTGCCTCAGAGCAGGGTTCCATTTCAACCCTCTCTGTGACGCTTTAACCCACAAGGAGCACACAAGCCCTTCTCTCCTGGATCCACAGCCAGCCAGAAAAGACCCAGCTCCAGTGCCAAACCAACCCTGGCAGTGATGGTTCCGTGTTTCTCCCCTTTGTTGTTGATCAGGCGAACACCAGCTGAGGTGAACATCTCCTTCATCTCTGCTGGTGTGGCTGTGGTGGCAAAGTCGATGTCCTGCGGGGTCACTCCGCTGAGCAGATCCCTCACGGCACCTCCTGCTATCCTCAGCTCGTAGTTCTTCTTCTCAAACAGCTCTGGAGGGAACACAGAACTGAGCACCGTGAGCCACAACCTGCAGAGGCACAGGTGAGGATCCCAGGGCTGGGGAGACACTCTCAGACCTGCAGCAGGTCCTTCAAAGCATCATGCACACCTCGATAATGAGGGGCTCAGACCAGGATTTTCCCTGCCATTTGCTGTATTTTTTTTCTGATAACCTAAACAGGTTGCTCATCGACGCTGTGATTGATCGTGGGAGCTCTGGGTCACTCTCAACCAGCAGTGCTTGACACGGGAGCAGTGCCTGGTTTATTTGTGGCAGAGCACAGGGAGAACCCAAATTTCTTCAGGAATGATATGGGATCAAAGAACTACAGCCCATGGTGGGAACTGAGCTCTGCCACATCCCTGGGGGAGCTGGGGCTGTTCAGGAGGAGATCCCAGGGGAGAGCCCAAAGGGGAGTCAGAGCCAGGCTGGGGAGGGAATTCCCAAGGGAACAGAGCCAGGCTGGGGAGGGAATTCCCGAGGCTAGGGATCAAGGGCAGGGGAGGGAATTCCCGAGGGAACGGAGGCAGGGCAGGGGCTGGCTGAGAGCTGGCAGAGGGATGGTTCAGGTTGGGATGCTCAGCACTGGGATGTTCCCGGCGGGTCAC
>NW_008692315.1:0-8268 GCF_000695815.1 Acanthisitta chloris
GCCACCAAGCGCGCGGCCATGCAGTGCCAGGGCTACGTGGCCCTGCTGGGCAGCGACGACCAGAGCTGGGGCTGGAACCTGGTGGACAATAACCTGCTGCACAATGGGGAGGTGAACGGCAGCTTCCCCCAGTGCAACAACGCGCCCAAAAAAAAAGGCTGTGGGATTGCTGCTCCTCGGGACTTGCCTGGGGCTCTCTAGGATGGATCAGCTCCGGTGATTTTGCTTGTGAGCCCTTTCCCCCTCCGTTTACTGCCACCCCTGCCTGGTGCTCAGTGCACCACACTCGAGTCTCCAGGCACTGAGTGTGAGGGATGTGTCCTGTGTGCCTGCTCAGACACTGCTGCTGTTTGGCTGAGCAGGCTGTTGTAGCCTTCTGAGGTAGCGACTTGCCCCCAGCGAGGAGAGTGTCCGAGGTCTCTTGCCCCTTTGTTGTCTGTCAGGGTGAGCTGAGGTGAGTGCTTAGCTAAGAGTCTCCCTGCAAAGACTTGCAGCAGTGCTGAGTGCTGCTGGATGCTGTCTGGCAGCCTTCCCAGGCTGACATCCCTTGGCTGGGATCTGGTGCCCAGACAAGTTCAGGTTATTACAGAGCAAGTGTCATCCCACCTTTTTGTCCTGACAGAGTGTGTATGCTTGTCCTTTTGCCTGCTCACACCACACTAGATTTGTTTGTGCTACAGCTTAAACAATGCATTGCCATTTGCACCTCATAAGCACAGAACCATGGAATGGTTTGGGTGGGAAGGGACTTGAAAGATCATCTAGTCCAGCCCCCAGTGCTGTGGCTTTGTATTGGCTTATGTTTCAGCTGGGGGTGGAGATCTGGATAGTAACTCTTGTCTGGTATACCTGAATTCCATGTGAAATTTCCAGTCAGTGATCCTGGTATCTGGTTTTTATTGAGACATGTGCAGTGATCTGCTTACAGAAAACAAGCTCGAGGGAAACGTGTGTGTGTGTGTGTTGGTGTTGGATGGGAGACAAATGTACTGGCTGGGAGGAACCCCCAGTGCTGGGACTGGCAGGAGAGGAGTCAGGAGTGTGTGTGGAACCTGCTGTGCCTGGTGCTTGTACTGATGTCTGAAATCAGGTGTGCTGGGAGGACTGAGTGAGCTCCATGCCTGCCTGGTCTGTCTCCTGCTGTGCTCAGCATGGGTGTCACTCCTCTGTGTGTGTCAACGTTTTAGGTTTCTTGTGGTTGTTTTACACAAACTTTGCACTGCAGTTTCCTCCTGCCTGACTGAGGAAACACCTCTGTCAGCAGCAGCACCTGCACAGGGGTCTATTCTGGGAGCTTTTGTAGGTGGCACTTGCCTAATTTTAAACAAGTCCATTGTGTTTAAAATTGCTCCTCAAGGAGGAGGAGCTCTCAGCCAGAGCAGCAGCTGCACGCAGAGTTCAGGAAGCAGTTTCATGGTGCATTGGAGTGGCATTCAGAAATCCCCTTCCTAAAAGCAGCATCCTGATGAGAAGCAGGAAAGCCTTGCTCTGAGAATCCCTGCTGTGTGACACTCTGCTTTGTTGTGGTGTCTCCATCTGGCCACACTGACCCTTCCTGTGTGTTTTCACTGCTCCTCCTGTCTCTGTTTCCAGATAGGTGAAAGGATTCGAGTGATCCTGGACATGGAGGACAAAACATTAGCGTTTGAGAGGGGCTATGAGTTCTTGGGAGTTGCCTTCAGAGGACTGCCAAAAGTTTGCCTGTACCCAGCAGTGTCTGCTGTGTATGGTAACACGGAAGTGACTTTGGTCTACCTGGGAAAACCTCTGGATGGATGACCAGGATTGTTTCTGTGGGACATCGAGACGTGGATGACTGGGAGGAGAAATCTGCATGTTGGTTGGAGGGAAATGTGTATTAGAGGCAAAAAACACGACAGACGTGTGGGTGTGTGCCCAGGGCCCACCGAGGGAACCACACGGAGCTTGGAAACGGAGGCCCAGCCGTGCTTCAGGAATTGTGCTACACCTCCTCTTCCTGCCAGGCCAGAAGGATCCTCAGGGTTGCAGTGGGTTGAGTGGGAAGCTGACACATGCATGTTGCAACAGATCTCATGGCTGAGATGGCAGTGCATGACCTCAGATACTTCAGAAAGGATTCGATCCAAAACTGCTCAAGGGGATCACCCCAGGATTTGTAAGTGGTGTGTTTTGTGAGAGACTCCAATTTCCAAACCGCTTCTTCCTTTCTCCCTTCTTTCCTTCCTTTCTCCCTTCCTTCTTCCCTCCCTCCTGGGGCCAGCCTGGGGCTGGAGCAGACACTGGGGTCTGGGGGCACTGGCAGTTTTTAACACACACAGAGGCGCAGTCGGCCCTTCTCCTTGTAACCACACAGCACGTGTGCAGCTGTTTTTAAGGGTATTTTAAGGGTTGTACATACAGAACACGTTGAGAAGAACAATTCCAAGAAAGGGTTTGATTTATTCTAACTGGGGCATCATTTCTTAATGGGGAAAAATCACCCCACTCCCTTGCATCAGCAAACAGCCCTGGGAGGGTGTGCGGCCCTCAGGTCAGTGTGCATCCTCTGCTGTATGCTAACACAGCTTGGGATGTTCTGCTGGTTGAGTCATCTCCCGTGAAGGTTTCCATGGCCTCAACCAGAGGTTTGTCCATCGTAGGGAACACAACGTTCTCCCCAGGAGTTTCCTTTCACCAGAAAGCACTCTCCTTGAGAAGGAAGGGCTCAGCACAGTGCTGAGCTTCTCTTCCTTTCCACAGCAAACCCACCAACTTTTTTAAGCATTCTTACATTCTCTGAGTGCTGCTGTGAGGTGTCGCAAAATAGTGAGGAAGGAGCATTCAGTGTCTGCATCCAGACCTTGGGTTTGGCTCAAATGGCTTTGTAAGGCTTGGCTGACCTTTTCTTTAACTAAATAAATCCCCCAGTACCCAAATACTCCCCTGCCCAGGATGAGTAGCACTCTCCCCAACCCTCTGATGGACATTCTGGGGTATGTTCAGTGGGCTTTTCACTTGCACTGGTGTCCCAAAAGGCAGGTACAGCCCCCCAGGTGTGTTGCTGCCTGGGGAGCTGTCAGGTGCAGTGAGGAGGGACTCTGTGGTGACACCACCTCCCTGTGAGGCTGGAAGGGCTGTGGGAGCCCCAGAAGCGCTCTCCAACAGGGCAGGAAAGCTGTGAGCCCTCGGCCAGCTCCTGGCTCTGGTGTCCTGCTGGTTGTTGTTCCTCAGAGCTGCCTGAGCTGTTGAAGAGCTGCTGTTTGGAGAGGGAGGAGGAAATATTCCTACAGCCCCTTTTTGCTTTGTTTTGTGCTAGAAAATATGAATTGCTTAATATCAGACACTGGCAATTCCCTGAGCATGGAAGAGGGAGGAATTCCTCTTGGGCCGTTGCTCATTTCCCCCCCCCCCATTCCTCAAGGAGAGCAGTGCAAGCAGGTGAGTGAGGCTTTGCCCTTGGAGTGCTTTTTGCCTGGTAGATAACCAGGTTCTGCACTGGAACTGTGTAAGTCATTACCATTTAAAAGTATTTATTTGTTTTGTGTGTTCATTGCTGAGAGGCAGTTGGAGCTGTGTCCTGCCTGCTGCCTCAGACAGCCACAGAGGTGCTGTAGGTGGTGCTGAGAACAGCCAGATAAAGGATGTGGGAAGGGCACCCCAGTACCTCTGGGACAGATCTGTTGCAAGCATTGATTGTACTGGACTGCAGAGTCTGCAGAGCCGTGGGGCATGGAGCTGGGGATCGAGGAAACAAAACCCTGCCCAGTTTTGGAAAGGAGCTTGTCCCTGGGATGAATGTAACCCTCAGTGCAGGCCTGGGAGACGCAGCCGCCGCGCTCGTCCGTGCTCCAGTTAGAGGCAAGGAAACCCTGAGAACTTCCCAGGAGTTTTTGTCCCAAATTCAGATTGATTTCCATTCTTCAGACTGCGTCTCACCCTCTAAATAAACTCCCTCTGAATCAGAAGTGCTGAAAGCTGAACATTCCTTAAGGGTGGGTTTGGACTGACTCACTTGTGTAAGATTATAACTTATTCCTGGAGACCAATGCTGGCTGTACAAAATATTAAATAAACTCTGCTACCATTCAGAAGGATACTTTGGTGTGGATTGTTGGGATGGGAGCAAGGGAGTCCCAGTGTGGTGCACTGAGAGTATGGAGGTGTTGGGACTGTGTGATCTGCTGTGTGACTGCTGGAAAAGTGAATCTGTCAGCAAGGTGTAATAGCCTTGCTTGGGAAACTTTATCCTCTGGAATAGGGAGCTCGCTCTTGGCAGTGTGGGAAAAGGTATTCCTGACTGCTGGAGGCCTTTGGATTGGAGCTGGGGTGGTATGGTCACTGCTGCAGCCACCCTGCCCTGTACCAAGGGGCCTCCTTCCACCTCAGCTTCCCACTGCTTCCTTAGCTTTCCCATGGAAGTCTGATGTTGCACAGTGTGTTTAGGAAGAAGCAGGGGACTGTGTTGTGGTTGTGAGCTCTGAGGCACTTCCCAAACTCTGCCCCAGAACCTTGCTTTGCAGCAGTGAATTTTGGTTGATGTCTCTCTGAGCTTTGTCAGGAGCAGAGGTTTGGTGCTGGCTCACCTGAAGGGCAGTCACTTCTTGCAGTCTGAGGTGCTTCAGGGTAGGCTCAGTAGCTCTTGGAAGTAATTTCCCTACCTGGACAAGGGATTGAACTGCTTTGATCAGGGGGAACATCAACTCTACACAGCTCCCAGGAGGGAAGTCAGTCAGATTTCAGTCTCAGGTCTTGCCTTCAGCATCCAGCAGGACATCAGGATTCTGGGACGAGCGAGCATTTTGTCTGTCATTGGAGTAAAACTCAGGATTCCCTGTGGCTTCAGTGTGCTGTGACATCTGTTGGAAGCTGAACAGCTGCTCATCTGCCCCAACACATTTCTCTGAGGAGGTGAGAGGCTCGATTAGCCACTAGTTTGGGGGGAGAGGCTGTTCTTGGCCTTGGTAGTGGCTCGTGCTGGCCCCAGGCCAGTTGTGTGACTTCTGCTGGATGGACTGACAAATCAGGATGGGACAGGAAACTCACCCTGGTAGGGATATCTCCAGAAAAACGTTTTTTTTTCCCCCACTTAACACAGCGGTGAGTATGCATTTTTGGGGACCCCCTTGTGCACATTGCCCCAGCAAACACCATGTGGTTCTGCTCCTCTTGGCCGAGTGGCAGGTGACAGTCGCTGGCGGAGCAGATGGCCCTGGGGCTGTGGGCTGAGCCTGTGCCTCGGATGTGGCTGTGCTCTTCCCTGCTGCTCCCACAGCCAGAAGCCCAGCTCTGCTCCCTGCTCATCTGTGATCTGCAACTTCCCTGAGCACAGGGTGTGTTTCCAGATGGCTGCCTCTATTTTTTGTCTCCTCTTCCATGTTCACTGCGATGGTGACAGCAGTGATGAATTAAAATAACCTGATCAGAGTCGGATCACGAAAAACTGACTTTCCCTAAGGATTTGAGAGGTAGCCAGCCCTCAGTCACTCCTTAACCAGTGCATTTCCATGGGGGCATTTCAGTTCTGAAGCTTTGCATGTTATAAATAGCTCTTAGACAAGTGAATATATGTGTGGTTTTTTTCACTTACATGCACTGGAATCTGTAGGCAGAAAACAGCATTATTGAAATCTGCACTGAGATCCTTTCTATACTCACAAAGCAGGTCTGGAAGGGTGGGGAGTGTGATGTGTTTGATTCTGTAAGGGACTGTAGCCAACCTCATGCTATGGGATGGTGAATTTGAAAGGGAAATGAATGAAGTGGTGACTGAACACAGAAAGCTTTTGCTGCAGAGATGCTGAGCCTGCTAATTCATCCCTTAAGCAGCTTTTTTTCCTACTGCTGGATGCTGCTGTGTGACTTCTGAAGGAGCTCTCCCACCTCCCCATGAGAGGGCAAAACTAACAGCACTGTGGGAACCTTGACTTGGAGTTTCCTAGGAGTTGAGCACAGTAATTGTTTCGCGTGGAACTTTCTCCTTTAGCATTTGTTTCCTGACCTCTTCAGAAACCAAACCAAACCGAAACCCTCAGCAGAAGTGGATGGTGGACACAGAACTGCTTTAAGGCTCACTTTTCCCCAGACTTGCTTTTCTTCCTCTCCTGCATTTATGACCAGGAAATGGTGGTATCATCACAGGATTATTCTTTTAAAAAATTCCACTGCAGCTGAAACAAAAATCTCAAAACCACTGGAAAAGGATTTGTAAACAAAACTCATCTTATATTAAAAGTGTTGTTTGTTCTGCAATTTTCCCAGCTCAAGAATCCAGTGGGTTTTCCCCCCACACCTCACTGGCAGATGTGGTGTGACCTGGGGTGGGGTTTTAATCCACGTTGTTCTGCCTGTGTTAAAAGCTGTACATTTACCTACTGGTACTGTCTGAATGTGGCAAAGGATGAAGGTATAACCCTGCCTGTTCTTGTCTTTATGTAGTGTCTGATGGCCTTGCCAGCTCCTTTCTGGATTAAATCTGAGAGCAAGAGGGGCACAGGCTGTTCTTCACCACAACACCTCCACGTGCCTGTTGACAGGTAACACTGCTGGGGGCAGATTCAGCTGCAGGGTAGTTTCAGTGAGTGGAGACTGAAGTCCTGCAAGTGAGTTATTAAAACAGGTTGGTTTGTTTCTTGAGCATCCTGTGCTCAGGAGGAGGCAGACACAGCCCCTTGCCTTTAAACAGCAGTTTAAGGAAGTGTGTTCTGCCAGCTCCAATATGTGGCTTTAGAAAGTGCTGCACAAACCTTCCAGGAAGGAAATAGATGTGGACCAAAATGCTGTTTGTGTTGTGTCCCAAGGGCTGCAGTGGTTAAAGCTGGTTGGGGTTGGAGGGACCTTAATGTTCATCCAGTGCCACCCCCTGCCATAGGAACACCTTGCCCAGGATGGTCAACCTCTGATACTCCCAAATCAACTTTTGGAGGGTTTTCTTTGTTGGCTTTTTGCCTATTTCTGTGCTCAGGTGACAATTTCTGGATCCCACCTGACATTAAGCACTGAGTCCTTGCACAAGGCCTTGTGCAGGAGCAGAGCTGGAGGGAGGGATCTCGGAAACAGAGAGATTTTATCTCAGCTTTAGCAGAAGATTTTATCTGTTCCTGGAAAAGTAATTGCCACGTGCAGAACTAGGAGCAGAGTTGGAACAAGCATTAGTGGGACCCAGGAGAGTGTGCAGGGTGGAACCAGGTGGTTTTGTGTCTCACCCTGCTGTGCTGTGCAGCCCTGGGATGTGCCTCGTGTGTGTTCCTGGCAGTGTGAGCTGCTCTGCTCGGCAGGAGGGGAGAATTCCTGTGCTGATCGATGTGTCTGCCTGATCTTCCCTCTCCTGCCCTGCTGTGTTGGTTCAGGTCCCAGACTGAGGGGTGACACTGCTTTGGGCCTCTGCCAGGCACAGCTCCAGGGATGAGGTTTCAGGTACAGCAGTGCTGTCAGCTTTGTATTAGAGTTTGTTCACAAACCCCACAAAAACTTGTGTCCTGGCGCATTTTTCTGGTTTCTTGTGCCAGACCAAGGAATATGCCATAGGTGCAAGCAAGTGCTCTGGTCTCCAAACCCCCCAGACTGGCTTTTCTTTGTCACTTGACACTCAAGTGTCCTCTAAAAGAGGATGCTGAGCCCCACAGCTGAAAACCTGGGAAGGGAAAACTTTGGAGTGTGAATTTGCTTCCAGAAGAGCTGCCTGTGAGATAAGGCCACCTCACAGGGATGTTGGCCTTCCTTGCCAGAGGGGAAAGCTGGGTTGGATATGCTCAGCTCTGCAAGGTGCTGAGAGTTTCACTTCCCTTTGCATTCTTGACAGAATTACTCACTTCTCTTAAGCAGAAGGGCAGCAGGAAGGGACTACGTGGGGGGTGCAGATGGAAGTAGTTTTTCTTGCCATAATTTGCATTGCTGAATGATGTCACAACAGTGACTTGTCCAAACTTTCTCCTCCTGGTGACTTACAGCCTTACGCCTCTTTTTAGGCTAAAAACTGACAGAGGTCAGATTTGGATTAGATACATGGCAGAAATTCCTCCCTGTGAGGGTGGTTAGACACTGGCACAGGTTGCCCAGAGAGCTGTGACTGCTCCATCCTTGGAAGTGTTTCAGGCCAGGTTGGATGGGGCTTGGAGCAATCTGGGCTAGTGGAAGGTGTCCCTGCCCATGGCAGAGGGTGACACTGGATGAGCTGAGCTTTAAGTCCAACCCAAAGCAGTCTGGGATTCTATGAAATGGGGGAGCAAAGCTGAGCTTGACTGTGGATAAATGTGTAACTGCAGAGCAGGAGAGAGCCAGGAGTGTGGGCAGCTGCTGGAAAAGAAGCAG
>NW_008692315.1:8312-14565 GCF_000695815.1 Acanthisitta chloris
CTGCAGGGGGTCCTAGGCACACAAGTCACTGCACAACCAGAGTCTGGAGCTGTAGGGACTAATGTCAGTGCTGGCGCATGTTTCCTGGGCTGACACCCACGTGTGGCTAGGGAAAGCAGCAGGCAGGTGCTTTGGCTGCAGCTGGGAGGGGAAAGATCTTGAAGCTGATTGTAAAGTGCTGATTTTTCTTGCTTGGTTTCCCCTGCAAGAACCAGACTGAGAGGAGCTGTGCTTCTTGCAGAGCTCCAGTTCAGCTGCTATGCTGGGGCTGTAGAGATGTCATGCTCGTGTACATCAATGCATCAGGACTGGCTGCATCCTTAGCCATTCCCTGGGGTTAAACTGGGTGGATTCCCATGTGAAATTCAGGCAGATGAAATCCCAGAGCTGTAGTTTGAGGTTCAGGCACTGAGCTGGCCATTTTAGCTTTTCTCTTTTGGCTGTGTAACAAATGATCTGTTTTCTTTTTTACGTTCAGACTTCATCTTAAATTAGAGCAACTCCCACCACCTGCAGCCTCTGGGGTACCACGGACCTCAAGTTTCCCTTGGTGTATCCAGAGCAGGTGCCTAAATGAAATAGGTGAAGGACACTTGGCACCATCAGCCCTTGCAGAACCACTCATTTGATTCTCTGCAGTTCTCCATCTCACTGGGACTCCAAGAAGCCCATGGAGAAACATTTCTGTTTCGTTTTGCCCCCACTCACCCCAGGCTCTGCTCCTGCTGCTGTGTGAACCATGAGTTCCTCCTCCTGGTGCTTCCACTCTGGAATGAATCCCATTTCCTGCAGGAAAACACAGGTGCAGCGATGGACTTGCTGTTTCTTTTCCCAAGGGTCCTGTGCTAGGTGCAGCATTCCAAGAGGGACCAGGAGCCTGCTCTCTCCCTCCAACTTTTCTCTCAGGTTGTGCTTGACAATTCGAGGGCTGTTAAGGGAAAAAGATGGTTTGGAGGGAAGAGGAGGTGGGAGGCATGAGGAAGCTCACTGGGTGTGAAACATGGGGATTCCCAGTCCTCTCCTACAGCTGCAGGAATTACAGATGCACATGTGGACACAGCTCCAAGCAGCTGAATCTCCTTCAGTGCAAACCACCTGTGCTGTTGGAGCTTCCTGAAGAGCTGATCAGAGCAGCAGCTCCTGGCAGCTCGATCCCTGTCCCTTTACCGTGCTGATCCCCTCAAATCACACATCCAGTCCTCACTGGGAGGACTGGGTGGGGGTGTGATGCCACTTGGGAGGAAAAGGAGGGGACCAAGCAGCAGCTTTGGAGATGCTTTCAGCACCATCCGGCTGCAGGATGTGGGGAAAGTGTGAAGTGCAGCCCTGCTGGCAGCTGCCCCAGCGCCGAGCTCTGGCTGCTCCGTGGGGAGCAGCACTGCTTGGGGGTCCCTTCCCCACTGCTGGGGAGAGGGGGTTACACTGCCTTGGCTTTGGGGATGGGCTGGGGATGGAGCAGGGGATGGATCACGTTGTTTCTCTCCCAGTTCCTGCTGGGTTGCAGGTTTGACCCTCAGGGCATCACCTTGTTTGGTGGCACCACAAGGAGGAATCTTATCAGAAGATCTCCAAGGAGCGTCCAGATCTAGTGAGTGGAGTACGGTCATGGCTGAGGATGCTTGAGTTTTGCAGCTGCAGGTGTCTCCTTCCTTGCCAGCTCCCACATCTCCAAGCACCTGGTGAGGGCTTTGGGTGTGGGATGGGCTCGTGGTAGGGTTTGGGATGAGGAGTGGGTTTGTAATCAAGGGCTGGTCTCAGCCCTTCCTGTGCCATTGAGCAATGCCATGGGAATTTTGCCCTGCTGTGAGCTTCTGCCACTCCTGTTTGCTTCTCTCTTCTCCTTCTTGATTTTTATACAACAAACTTCCTTGAAAATGGAGGAAATGAAACCCCAGGGCTTTTTCGTGAGTGAGAGCTCAGCCTCCTCCCAGAGAAGAAATGAAATTTAGGGGACAGGAGAAATATCTCTGGGGTCTTTTGTGCTGGCTGCAGTAGTTTGGGGGCCACGTGGTTGGGCAGAAGAATCCCTGGCTGGGATGTCCCTCAGGGGTCCCAGTGTGCTGCGATAACACAGTTCATCTCCTGACTGCAGAATATCCCACTGGTGACTCCATGGCACATGAAGCATGGATGTTGCAGAGCAGAACCTGCTGATCCTCCTGGACAGGGTCCTGCTGCAGGGCTGAAACCTTTCTCCATAGTTTTGAACCCTTCCCTAGCTAGGCAGATCCAGGCAAACTGTTTCCTCCTCAGTGGCTGGATTTGCTGGGGACTTGGTTGTGTGAGAGGACCCTGGGAGAGGGGAGGATGGGGTGGGCAGTTGGAAAGCAGGTGGTGGTGAGGAGGAGGGGAAGCTACTGGCTCACATTGCATTGGAAATGTGATCTTTATCTCTTGGCAGCTGTGGGAAAAGACATTTACGCTGGTTTTCACTTGGGGATCAGCACTCGGCAGGTCCCTGTGTCTGGACAGATCTGATCTCTGCCCTGGGTTTGCTGAAATCCCAAGCAGTCTCAGGAGACCCAAAACTCTGGGGACATCCTGATTCTCACTTGTACAACGTAAAGAGCATCCCACAGTGGGGACTCCACACCTAGGACATGTCCAGCCATGGCCTGGGATGCAACAGGATGTGTTGGTGCTTTCTTCCCCCTGTGGGACACACATCCCTCTGCTCCTGTCAGAGTCCCTGTGCTGGGCAGGGGGGGAGAGCAGGGTCTGGAGGGACACAGTGGGAATAGCTGCCATGCAGAGGGATGCCACCCAACCAGGATTGGTGACATGGCTCCACAGGCTGGAACCCCCTCCAGTCACTATCTCTGCGACCCAAAACTCATGCTGTGCAGAGAGTCACAATGCAAGACTTGTCCCCAGTGCTGGCTTGTCCCTGGGAGCAGTGGGACAGCCAGGAACTGCATGAGCCTTGGTGGGGCTGGTTGGCCCTGGCACCCCTGCCCGGCCCCTGAGGTTCCTCCTTGCTGGGGAGCTGTGTGTGAGTGCATGACCCGAGTTGTAAGTGCTGAGATCAGTAAGCGAAGAGCTCGGCCACGCTCTCTGCCTCCATGTGACTGCAGTTTCCGTTGGCTCCTTCCGCAAAGGCTATATTGGTGCTCTGCGAGAAAGTGGGTGGGAGAGAGACCCAGCAGGTCGCCCCTACCCCTGGCCCCAAGAGCCCCCCAAGAGCAGCTGAGGGGCCACGGGCAGCAGGATGGACTGTGCCAAATCCCACGCGGTGAGTAGCTGCCCCCCAGTACCTGTGCTGGAGGAAGACCCTGCTGGGGTTTTGGGGAGCGCCCCATGCCAGGTGGAGGATCTGTGGTGGCTGCGTGTCGCTAACACTCACGCTGGGAGAGCCAGGGCTGTGTGGGTTGGTGTCAGGGCTGGCAGGCAGCGTGGGGAGTACCTTGGGTGCTCCCAAAGCTCTTGGATGTGGGTTCCGCTGTGGGGCTGCGGGCAAGGGGTTCCTGCTGGGGCTGTTACCCGCTCTCCTGGCTGGGCACGTGCCGTCCCTGCAACTCCAGGAAGGAGGTGGAGGATGGAGGTGCTTCTGGTGTTGGGAGAGGCCAACGCAGTGTGGCAAAGAGAGGCTGAGCTGGGTTAAGGAAAGCAGGAGTTCTGCTGAGGGGTTCAGGAGCCACAGCCAAAGCCGCTGGGGTTTGGGTGCCGTGAGGACACCGTGCCAGGGTACAAGGTGCTGCTGGGGACTGAGAGCTTGATAGGGCACAAGGAGCTGTGCATCAGCTCCAGCCCAGGGAAGGGAGCCTCCATCCCCCCAGATTACTAGCACTGCTTTGAGAAGGCACCAGCTCAACGCTTGTGGCTGTCCCAAGGAAGGAGACAGCCCAGGATGTGCCCCTGCTCCCTCTGTGCTGTGAGGCTCTGGGTACCTGTACTGCCCAAAATAACCTCCTGTTTCTCCTTCAAGCAGTGGCAGGTGTGAAAGCGCCGCGTGCCGAGCCCTCGCCGAGCCCTCACTGCTCATTTGCCTGAGTTTCAGCTTTTCCCCAGATGCAAATGCCGTCAGCTCCGGTGCCACCAAGTTAGTAATGGGGCAGCTCGTGCTGGAGAGTCTCTGCTTCCCCAGCAGGGACCCGGCAGGGATGGGTGCTGGGGGCACTCGGTGGGCACTGGGTCGGTGTCCCCTGGGGGAGTGTTTGGTGCCAAGTGTGGGGACACAAGCCCTGGTGAGGGAGACACCTCTGCTGGAGGGATACAGATCGGTGGTGTTCACAAGCAGCTGTGGAGCACTGACTGTGCCTTTCCCACGTGCCCTGCCCTGTGTGTGAACTGAACTTCCACCTCCCTGCCCTGCTCTTCTCCTGCCTCCAGCCTGAAACTAGGGGACCCCCATGGGGGCTCCTGCTGGGGTGTGTGAGGGCTCGGTGCCAGGGCCCTTTGCTACTTCTCCATGGGCAGCTCGTGGTGGCCCAGGTCACCTGGCACCTCCTGCCCTCCTCACCCATTTCCATCTCCACAGGAGTGCCGCCGCTGAGATGGAGGCCCCGCTCCCTGGTCTCTCCCTGCTCCTGCTTCTCCTGGCAGTGGGAATGGGAAGCGGGGCAGTTGCAGCCTGGGCACCATCTCCTGGCAGCTGCAAGCTTGTAAGTCCTCCCCTGTGAACCCTCACCCCTTGACTGCTTGGTCCTGCCTGACAATGCCCAGGCACCTCAGCATCTCCAGACCTTCCCCATCCCAGCTACTGGCTTGGAGTGGACTGGGGTGCCAGGGCTCTAACCATAGAGCCATGTCCTCCATCCTCACTCAGCACCCCAAGCTTCTGCCTCCTCGTCTCCCACCTCTCAGTGTGGTGCTATATATCTTCTTGCTTTAGGCACAGAGCACTGCAGACTGCACTGGGAGATGGCTGAGCTCCATCCCAGGAAATCTTCAAGGTGATACCAAGGAGCTGTTGCTTGATGACAACACTATCCAGGTCCTGGGCAATGCCTCTCTGCTACGGTACCACCAGCTCTGTCATCTCAGCTTGCTCAGGAACCGTCTGGAGCTCATCGAGCCAGGCGCCTTCCTCAGCAGCCAAGGCCTCCAGGTGCTCTCCTTGGCAGACAACCTCCTCTTCACCAACTACTCACTGACAGCAGCTGCTCTTTCTGCTCTGCCCGCCTTGAGGACGCTGGATCTAGCTGGAAACCACCTCACTGAGGACATGGTGTCAGTTTTAGTCTGGAACTTGTCTTCCTTGGAGTCCCTGTCCGTGGCCAGGAACGTCATCATGAGGCTGGACTCGTCCATCTTCACAAACCTGACACAACTGCTGGAGCTGAATGTGGAGAAGAACTACATCTTTGAGATTGACCAAGCTTTTGAAGGGCTGCAGAGGCTGCAGAGGCTCAGTGTAGCTTACAACTACCTCCCGTGTGTGGTGGAGTTTGGCCTGACCCAGCTCAGGGTGCTCAATGTCAGCTACAACATCATTGAGTGGTTTCTGGCTGTGGAAACCGATGACCTCTTTGAGCTGGAGGTGCTGGACCTGTCCCACAACCGCCTCCTGTTCTTCCCTGTGCTGCCCCGGCAGAGCAAGCTGCGCTCCCTGCTGCTGCAGGACAACGAGCTGAGCTTCTACCAGCGCCTCCCCAACGGCACGTCCTTGGCCAACGTCACCGTGCAGTTCCTGATCATCGATGGCAACTCCACCAACATCACCACGGTCAGGCTCTGGGACGAGCTCTGCCACATCAACCTCTCCTCCCTGCGCCTCCTGGACATGAGCCAGAACCAGGTCTGGTACCTGCCGGAGGGTTTCCTGGCCCAGATGCCCTCCCTGACCCACCTGAAGCTCAACCAGAACTGCCTGGAGGCATTTCACCTGTCGGAGGACAATCCCTTAGCCATGCTGACAGAGCTGGACCTCAGCCAGAACCGGCTGGTGGAGCTGGGGATGGAGGTGGGTGCTGGGGACATCCTGTCCAACCTGCAGCTCTTCAACCTCAGCACCAACAGGCTGCGGGCACTTCCTCCCGGGGTTTTCACCCACACCAGGAATATCACTACCATGGACCTCAGCCGCAACCAGGTTGACCTCTGCCCCCAGCCAGACCTTGCAGGTGAGGCAGAGGGTCCTCCCTGTGTGGACATCAGGGGTGTGGAGACCTTGACCCATCTGTCCTTGGCTGGCTGTGGTCTGCAGGGCCTGGGTGGACACCCCTTCCGGGGAACATCACTGATGCATCTGGACCTCTCTGACAACCACCGGGCCCTGTCTGGAGACCTGGGGTGGCTGCAGGACCTTGCCCTG
>NW_008692316.1:0-207 GCF_000695815.1 Acanthisitta chloris
TTGGGTCGTTTCTCCTCATTTTGAGGTCTCTCTGTCTTGACATTTTAGGGTGTTTGTGCCTTGTGATTTTGGGTCATTTTTCCTCATTTTGAGGTGTTTCTGTTCAGCCATGTTGGAGTGTTTGTGCCTAGTGATTTTGGGTTGTTTCTCCTCATTTTGAGGTCTTTGTGCCTAGTGATTTTGGGTCGTTTCTCCTCATTTTGAGGT
>NW_008692316.1:302-701 GCF_000695815.1 Acanthisitta chloris
CTCATTTTGAGGTGTCTCTGCCTTGACATTTTAGGCTGTTTGTGCCTAGTGATTTTGGGTCATTTTCCCTCATTTTGGGCCATTTCTTCCTGGTCCATTTTGAGGTGTCTCTGCCTGGACATATTGTGCTATTTGTACCTAGTGATTTTGGGTCGTTTCTCCCTCGTTTTGGGCCATCTCTGCCTGGACATTTTGGGGCATTTCTCCTCATTTTGAGGTGTCTCTGCCTTGACATTTTGGAGTGTTTGTTCCTAGTGATTTTGGGTCGTTTCTCCTCATTTTTAGGTGTTTCTCTCCAAATATTTTGAGGTGTTTGTGCCTAGTGATTTTGGGTTGTTTCTCCTCATTTTGAGGTCTTTGTGCCTAGTGATTTTGGGTCGTTTCTCCTCATTTTGAGGT
>NW_008692317.1:0-29866 GCF_000695815.1 Acanthisitta chloris
CTGGGGGGGTTTGGGCCCTGCTCGGCACTGGCATGGGGCACCTGGGCTGGCCCCGTGCCTGGTGCCTGGGAAAGCGTTCCCTGCTGGCACGGCCCGCCTTGCATTGAACGAGGAGTGCCTAGATGTGTCTGTATATATCTCTGCGTGTCTCTCTGTATAGATATGTGATTATATATTTACATATATATACGCTTATACGTTTGTATGCATTAATTTATGTATATATGTGTGTATATATCCCTCTCTATATAGATATGTGCCTATATGTTTACATGCATTCACGTGTATGTGTCTATATGCATAACTTACTTATATCTCTGTGTGTGTCTGTCTCTGTACTATAGCTCTCTATAGATATGTGCTTATATATTTACATACATAGACGTTTATACATCTATATGCATAACTTATTTATAGCTCTGTGTGTGTCTGTCTCTGTATTATAGCTCTCTATAGATTTGTGCTTATATATTTACATACATCTATATGCATAACTTATATCTCTCTGTGTGTGTCTATCTCTGTATTATAGCTCTCTATATAGATATATGCTTATATATTTACACACACAAACGTTTATATGTCTATATACATAATATTTATATCTACATGTGTGTATATATCTCTGTATTATATTTCTCCATAGATCTGTGCTTATGTATTTAAATACACGTTTATATATCTATATGTATAACTTATTTATATATGTGTGCATGTATATATATCTGTGATATGCATTTATATATTGCTAAGGAATTGGGCTGTGATGGATGTAAAATATAGATGCATATCTAATAAGATACTGTTTCTGTTCTGTCTGTTGTATGTGGAATATGCTTACATGGAATTGGGCTGTGCTACATATGATACAGATATAGAATAAGGTGTTATATCGGTTATGGATATAATCTCCCCTGACAGAGCTTGAGTCTGTGCCCTCTTGTCCTGCTGCTGGTTGCCTGGGAGAAGAGACCAACCCCCACCTGACTCCAGGCTCCTGTCAGGGAGTTGCAGAGGGTGAGAAGGTCTCCCCTGAGCCTCCTCTTCTCCAGGCTGAACACCCCCAGCTCCCTCAGCCTCTCCTCATGGCACTTGTGCTCCAGTCCCTTCCCCAGCCTCGTTGTTCTTCTCTGGACCTGCTCCAGCCCCTCAATGTCCCTCCTGAGCTGAGGGGCCCAGAGCTGAGCACAGGATTCAAGGTGTGGCCTCACCAGTGCTGAGTCCAGGGGCGGAATCACCTCCCTGGTCCTGCTGACCACACTGTTCCTGATCCAGCCCAGGATGAAATTTATGTATCTATGTCATATCTGTCACAGCCCAATTCCTTAGCTTGCATTTAAACCACAACCCATCCAAGGTGGCTTCTTCATCATTTTAGCTGGGGACATCTCTGGGTTTGAGCTTTCGGTTGTTAAGGGTTTGTTCTCCTTCTCCAGTGGCAGGTGAGGTGAAGGATGGACTCCCTGGATCACATGCTGACAGACCCCCTGGATCTGGGCCCCTGTGGAGAGGGCAGTGGCTCAGGGATCATGGAGGATTGCATGCTGGGCACCACCAGGGTCAGCCTGCCCGAGGACCTGCTGGAGGACGTGAGTAGTGCTCAGACACTTCACCTCGTTAACTCCCCCGTGGGGCTCACAGAGCTCACATCAAAGAAACAAGATCTTTCTGGCTGCTTTGGAAAAGGTGTCCAAAAGAGCTTCATTAATCTCAGGAAAACATTTTTTAACAGGATTCTCTTACATTCTTTTTCTTATTTTAAAATTACTTGTAAGAAAATTGTTACCAGCTTTGAATGTATTTCCTTGTTGTTAGCAGTACCATTAATTTCCTCACCTTTCCTCTTGATGCTCTGTTGTTTTCTGCGTGTGTTGTGACACTGTCTCATGGCTGGTGTTACTGCACCACAGAAAGCCTCAAGGATTAGACAGTTGTCAAGGACATGGATGGATTCGTTTAAGGAGATGCTGGAGGTGGCACTTCACAGAATCACAGAATATTCAGAGCTGGAAGAGACCCACAAGGGTCATCTGGTCCAAGTCCTGTTCCTGCACGGGACACCCCAACAATGCACCCTGTGCCTGAGAGAATTGGCCAAACACTCCTGGAGCTCTGTCAGCCTTGGGGCTGTGCCCACTGCCCTGGGGAGCTGTTCAGTGCCCAAACACCTCTGGGGGAAAAATCTTTGCCTAACATCCAACCTAACCCTCCCCTGACACAGCTCCAGCTGTTCCATTCCATCAGGTCACTGCCAGAGAGCAGAGATCAGTCACTCAGTGCCATGGTCTGGTTGACATGGTGGTGTTAGGTCATAGCTCAGAGGTCTTTTCCAACCTGACTGACTCTGTGATTTTCTTCACTGTTGTTTCTCACTCTCTTTAGCCTGACATCTTCTTCGACGTTGTCAGCTTGTCAACGTGGCAGGAGGTCCTGACAGATGCCCAGCAAGAGCCAGAGAGCAGAGATCAGTCACTCAGTGCCATGGTCTGGTTGACATGGTGGTGTTAGGTCATAGCTCAGAGGTCTTTTCCAACCTGACTGACTCTGTGATTTTCTTCACTGTTGTTTCTCACTCTCTTTAGCCTGACATCTTCTTCGACGTTGTCAGCTTGTCAACGTGGCAGGAGGTCCTGACAGATGCCCAGCAAGAGCACCTCAAAAAATTCCTGCCTCACTTCCCTGAAAACAACAGAGAGCACCAGAACAAGCTCATCCTGACGCTGTTCAGTGGGGAGAACTTCCGATTCGGGAATCCGCTGCACATCGCCCAGAAACTCTTCCGCGGTCAGTGACCCTCGGTGTGGTTTGGGCTGAGTTCTCAGCTGGCAGTTGGAAGCCCCAGTGTGTGTGATGTGTGGTGTGCTTGTTGCAGATGGACACTTCAATCCGGAGGTGGTGAAGTACAGGCAGCTGTGCTACAAGTCGCAGTACAAGCGGTACCTGCGGTCCCAGCAGCAGTACTTCTGCAGGCTGCTCAAGCAGATCCTCGCCTCCCGCAACGTGAGTGTGCCCGGGGCTGGGAGGGTTTCTTCACACCACAGTGTCTTGGTGCTTGTGCACTCACAACTCTCAGAGGTCTTTCCTTTAATGAACTATAGAATCAACCAGGTTGGAAAAGACCTCCAAGATCACCAAGTCCAACCCTACCGTGGTCACTAGCCCATGGCACTAAGTGCCACATCCAGTCTCAGCTTGAAAACCTCCAGGGATGGTGAATCCACCACCTCCCTGGGCAGCACATTCCAATGCCTGAGCACTCTCTCCACAAAAAAATCTCTTCCTAATATCCAACCTAACCCTCCCCTGGCAGAGAATTTAATGAGTTATGATCCTGGTTTCCCAGTGGCTCTTACAGTGTGAGCACAGCAGACCTGTTGCTGTGTCTGCGGACTTCAGGTTTGGTAACTCTCTCTTGTGTGTAGTGTCTTTTTTTCCCTGCTCACCTTGTCCCCACTTGCTGCATTTGCCCCTTTACACTTTTCTGTCCTGTTAAATCATTCTGCCTTTTTTTTCTATCCTTTCTGTCATTCTGAAACAAGTGAAGTTGCTAAATATATATGTACTCCCCAACTTCACTGGGGACTGGTACAGGGTAGATCCAAAACTGGTTCTGATGAAGTCTTCCTTGGTGGGTGCTGCTGTCAGCTAATTGATTCCAACTGAAACATGTTTGCTGAAAATATTTGCTCACTTATCTTTCACTACACTTTGAAACATAGGGATGAAGATGAAAGTCTGTCTTATAGGAAATAGAATCCCAGACTGGTTTGAGTTGGAAGGAGCTTAAAATTCATCTATTTCCCACTCCCTGCCATGGGCAGGGACACCTTCCACTAGCCCAGATTGCTCCAAGCCCCATCCAACCTGCCCTGGAACACTCCCAGGGGTAGGGCAGCCACAGCTTCTCTGGGCAACAATACAGAATATTAGGAAGTTATTTCCTCTGTAGCATAAGAGGTAAACTATTTTCCCCAAAAGAGACAGTATTCCATGCCTATATTCCATATCTGGCATGAAAGCCTCACACATGGATCTCATGCCAGTGGTTAGGTTCTCCTCAGCAGTCCTCATAAAATGAGAGATATTGTTGTGTGTGCAGATGAAGGTGCAGAAATTTTGCCTTGATTTTTTTTTCCCCCTTTAAATGATGGTCTGAAATTTTGGATTTAAATCCTGGACACTGATCCCTGCTGAGGGTTATCTTACACACACCTGAGGTGCTCACGGCACCAACTCCACCTGGTAACCTTGCTGCAATTACCTGAGCTGAGCTTACCTGTCCTGGCTTACAGCACCATTGGTGACATAGCTAATGTCCTGTGCATCCCTTCTTCCAGCACCTGCTGGAATTAGCCAGGAAAGGAGGCCCTGAGATGACCCTGAAGAGAAAGCACTTCCCACCCACGTACGACTCAGAAGAGCGGGACAGACGGACACATCGGCGCTACCTGAAGATCCTGAGGGAAGTGAAGGAGGAGTGTGGGGACACCACCTTGTCTTCTGATGAAGAAGGTAATGCCCTGGGCTGAACTAAACACTTGAGGTGTCAGTGAAGAAAGACACATTTTTGATGTGGGGACTGTCTGTGACAGAAGAATGGAAACTGGACTCGAGTTTTACTAGACTTGAGTTTTGCTCTCTGTGATGAACACAGGGTAATAGAATACATAGATTGGTGATAGTTCTTGCATAGTAAATGTGTTTCTCTGTTTCAGAACTAATCTCTTGGCCTCCAAGTTCTCCAGCACGTTGTTCAAGTCCACCAGTTCCCCTGAGAGTGATCCCCACATTGTCAACCACAGACATGAGAACAGCAGGTGAGAACTGAACTAGGGCTCAACATGGATTTAGGGGCAGAATTGCTTTGAGACCCTGCAGGAAATCAGCTTGAAAAATCTGTTGTTTGATGGAAAAACTTGTAATGCTTCATTTTTGCAGTCTCCAAAGCACTTGGGGTGACCCTTGTGTCTCCTTCAAAGGGGTATGTGAACACAAGGATCACAATGTGTGTAATCCTACTGATTCCCTGGTGTATTTTGCCTTTAGTGGTTGAAGCATTAGCATAGTCCAGATTGAAATGTTTAGGAATCTCTCCTGTAATGGAGTCTGCAAACCCTTCAAGCTGGTTCTGGCTTCTTTTCTCTTCCATGCAATCAGCCATGAGATCTAGTGACCCAAGGAAGCATTGAAATAAACTGGTTGATTAAAAGAATGAAACTTGAAGAAAGAAAAATGAGTTACTGAACTTTGGAGATTGCTGGAAGTGGGAGTGGGTGGAAAGTTGCATTCTGTAAAGTCTGGAAAGTAATAATAATGGAAAAGTGTGGAAATAATACCTGATTTTTTTTTCCACTGCAGACAAGATAGAACTTGGGGAAAGTGATTTGAAGATGATGCTGAAGAAGCACCATGAGAAACGGAAACGTCAGCCTGTAAGATGTCAGAAAGTCTGGGGGTGGGACTGCATTTTGTCAGTCTTTTATCTGTTAGCCATCAGGCTCAAAACAATTGCTGCATTTTTGATGTGCAGCTGAGCCCTTTATTGTAACCTCAGTTCAGTTGTCAGTATACCAATGCAGCTCCTCATTGTGCTTAGCCAGTAAACAACAGTTGCAGTACATAACTTTATAAGCTGATCCCAGATTAGTTTGGGGCATTTCAGTACCTGGGTATTTCTGCATCCTTGCTGCTCTCTTAACACTTTGTCCTTTCCCAGTTTAATTTCTGTCCCGTTGTGCTAGGACCACCCTGATCTAGTCACCACAGACCTGACGCTTGAGGACATCATGTCTCGGGTGAATGCTGGCAGGAAAGGCTCCTTAGCAGGTTAGTGCCTTGGGCATGGTGTTTGTGCACTGCACAGATGTAGGGATTCATGTCTGGAGGGAAAGGCTGAGGGGGAAAGGGATCTGATAGATTGTTGTGTCCATTGCCTTTCTCATTTCATATTATATTTGGGTTAAAAATGAGAGGTTTTCTCTTGAGGACAAAAGTAAAGGTTCATGGCAGTGTCTGGGAAGGTGTGAACAAGTACACACAACATACATTCCTGGATATATATTGAAGTAGTTTATGACTCACTGAAATACAGGCAGAAGCTTTCTAATTACTCTTTTTACCTGTGATCATGTCTGCAGCTTTATTCGACCTTGCAACCCTCAAGAAAAAGGTGAAGGAAAAGGAAGATAAGAAGAAAAAGAAGCTGAAGGTTATTAAATCCGAGGTGGAAGATTTGGCTGACTCTCTTGGCAATGCAGATGGAATCACATCAATGTCTCGGGATCATTCTCCCCTCCCTCTGTCATCTGTCAAAGATGAGTAAGTGCTTCAGGGGGCCCTGGGCACCTGGCATGGATGGAGGGAGCAGCAGATGTTGCAGCTCAGGTTTTTGTGAGAGTTTTGCAGGCTTAGGATATGTGAAATGTGTAATGTTCATCTTTGTCTATGAAGGTGAGTGTTTACTCAGGGAACTTACTCTGCTTGTGTTCTCTTTCATTTGAAGGCCTCTGGAAGACATGAAGCCATGCCTTGGGATAAATGAAATCTCATCCAGCTTCTTTTTCCTTCTCCTGGAGATCCTGTTTCTGGAAGGACCTGCTACTCTCTCGGTGGTGAGGAGCTACCCACTTACCTAGGAATGTTTGCAGAATTAAAGGGTAGAGGGTTTTATTGCTGTGTAACGGTGATTTTTCCCCAGACTTGTCCTGTGAGATGTAGATTACATAGTAAAGAAATGAAACCTTGTGGGAGTGCCACCACATTCTGGTTTAAATAGGTTTCATGGATTTACTCGGCTGAATCTCTAAGTCTGTCCATACCCATTCCTTTGGTCTTGGTTAGGTATAGTCCATGGATTAAGGGCAGAGATGGGGAAGTGTTTTCCCCTTTTTTGGTGCTGAAATAGTGTTACAGTTATTTGGCAAAGTCAGGTGGTTTTTTACATACATAAAAATCTTTTTGCCCCTGGATGTGTTTAGCTGTTTCATGTTGTGTTAAAACAGTCTTGGTTTAAAGTGTAAGAGACTATTTCTTTTCCTCTTCAGCTTGAAGATAAAGTCCTTGACTGGCAATCTTCTCCTGCCAGTGCACTGAACAACTGGTTCTCCTTTGCCCCTAACTGGTCTGAACTGGTTTTACCTGCTTTGCAGTACTTGACAGGTGACAGCAGAGGTAAGAATAGCTGTTAAAACACTCATGATGCTTATACCTCTGTTCTAGTCAGTGCTGGTTTATATTACAGCTCAAATTAACTTTTAATCCATCTCCACAAGAAACCATTGCACTGCTGGCAGCAGCTCTGTGATAGGCCTTGTCACTTACATGTCTCAGTTGTGGTGGGCTTGGTTTGCATGTGGGTGGTAGATAAACCCCAGTTTGATTCCCAAGTATGTGAAAAATGTGTGTGAAATTGCCTCTGGACAGACAGTTTTTCCTGTTGGGATCGTGCTCTCCAGGCAGGATGTTTGAGGCAGGAAGAGATTAGTCTCTTCCCCCACGGAGTGAAGTCGTTGTGGTTGTCTTCAGAGATAATAAAAACTGAGCTGGATGATGCCCTGAGCAAGCCACTGGAGACATGAAACTTGCCAAGCTTTGACCTGGGGCTTGGACCAGCTGAGTTTCAGGCATTCCTTTCAAGCTGAATTATGCTGTGCTTCTCATTTGCTTAGTGGGAAGTTTAGCGGCAGAGATGGTGTAGATGATGGTGGTGTTTGCTGCATGGATACCTGATGTTCTCCATACCATAAATCCTGAGTGTGCTTCCCATGAGCCCAGGAACAGTCACTGTACAGTAAGAGCTCCTGGTGCCTCACAGCATGAACAGGCTCTCAGCTGACAGCCTGTTGATGGAAGGCTCATTATCCTGTTCTGTTCTTCCCCTGTGCTTGCATTCGTGCTGAGAGATGCTCACCTTCCCTTTGGGCAGGATAAATTTAGAGATGCACTTACATAATCACTTAAACTGCTCTGTCAGTATCAGCCCAAGTTGACAGCTTGCATTACCACAGCAGGATTTTGGGGTTGGACAGTTGTATGATGTGTCTGACAGGGATGTTTTTTATTGTAGATGCTCCTTCCAGCTTCTCACCTTTTGTTGAATTCAAGGAAAAAACTCAGCAGTGGAAATTGCTTGGTGAGTATCTTGTTCTCTTCTAGGGGTTCTATAACAGTAAAGGTCTGTTGTTTTCTCCAGGACTTCTACTTTTCAGCTCTCTGCGGCCTGGAGAGAAGCACAGAGCAGTTCATTATGTAGTTAGGCCTTTTCTTTTAGCTGAGCTGAGCTATGTTTTGGATTCAAGAATTTCACAGGACATCAGTATCAGCAGCAGGCAGAGCATAAAGGAGCAAAGGCTCTGAGCTGTATCTCTTTATGTTGCTGACTTAAGCCATGTTTGTCACCCTTCAAATCTGCCTGAATACCTTCACATTTTCCCTTTTGTAGAGTGTTATTCAGAGTAATTGTTGAGGATTACCCTTACAAATGAATTAACCCTCTCTGTGGAGCAAACTGAGCCTATGCTTGTATCTAAAAGTGGAAGCTGAAGAGCAAACTGATGGTCCATGTGCCCTGGCTCATACTGACTGAATTACACATCTTGTGTTTGTGTTCATTTAGCCACTAGGCAGAATTTTCCATTCTTGACTACATGGATTCTGGTGATCATATTTGCAGGCTTCAGCTGGCAGAGGTTTGGAGTCAGGAAGCTGTTCCTCTGGTCCCTTTCAGTTTGTGGTGGAGGCTTTGTAGGCACATGTTTCTTCTCATGGGCTCAGGGACTGGGGTTACTTTGGCGAGTGGGAACCACCTGCAGGGTTCAGGTGGCTGTGTCTCAGACAGAATCTTGCCTGCTGTGCCAGGAGTTGGAGCACTATCCTTTTACCAACAGTGGGTTTACACTGTCCTAAGCCTGGATGTGTCCTGGTGTTGCAATTGGAGCATCTGTGAAGTGGAGAAGGTGCCTTGGGACTGGAGATGCATGGAGGGAAAAGGAGTAGATGACTGGGAGGTACAAGCAACTAGTTTTGCAACAGTTAAAAGACTTCCATTTCTTACTTTTCCTGATTTTTTTTTTTTTTTTGACCAGGTACTTGCCAAGATCATGAGAAGGAATTGGCATCACTGTTTCAGCTCTGGTTGGAGACCAAAGACCATACCTTTTTCAAAGTGAGTTAGACAAAAAACACCTTTTAGCAGCACAAAACCTGAGTGAGTTCTATCCAGCTCTGACATTCCTCTCTTTCTCCCCAGGAGAATGATGACAGCTCAGATTCCATGCCAATGCCCAGAGTGTAAGTGTGTAATACTACCTGGAAGCTTCTGCAGTGTGTGTTGAAGGTGTGAGGTTTGGTCCTTGTGCCTCTGGAACTGAGTGGCTGGTTGGCACATCATTGGGGCAGGAGGAAACTTGACAGTCTGGTTTTATAATGCAGTAACTGGACTTCATAGAGTCAACTGATCTTCTCCAGATTCACATACATTGTCAGAGCAAAGCTGTAACCTAGTTTAGGTCCTGATAATGAGATTATTTACAGCATTACTTGCCTTCAGGTAGTGCATAGAGCATAATGTTACCATAAATGTAGAAGAAGAATGTGCAGGAGGATGAGGTGGCTGATCCTCTGGGATGTCTTTGGGACTGTTGTGGGCTCGCTGCTGCTCAGAACTGATGGTGACCTTTGTTTCAGAAGGACTGACTATGTAGTTCGGCCTAGCACTGGGGAGGAGAAACGTGTGTTCCAGGAGCAGGTAAGAAGATAATCCTCTTCATTTCAGAGACACATTTTGAGACAGTTGGTCACTGAAACAGGAGAGTTTGTATGGGATGTCAGTTGTATACTCTGCACAAACTGTTAGTCTGAAGAATTAGTGTTTCGTTAGCCTGAAGTAGGCATAAAATTCACTGACAACTTAGCCTAGCTGTTTGCTTCAAACACAGCAGTATTTCCTGTGGGTATTGGGAAAAATGAACAGATTGGTAGTGCCAGCCTCTCTATCTCCTCTGCCATCCCCCAGTGTATGAGAATGGTTTGTCTCTATTTTTGGGCAGGTATGAGTGCAGACAGAAGACAAGTGGCAATAACTGCACGCATACACGTAGTTATCTTCTCTGTAGTAGACACAAGTGGGAGCTGCAGGGTAAACACATGATGGGTGTTCTCCCTAGATACATCTGCAGGTGAAATTTTGGAAATCTCTTTTGCCAGACTGAAGGGGGAAGGAGTGTTTGCTGGGCACGAGGTGTATCTCTGGCACCTCTCTAGTCTGTGCAGCTGCTTCACACTGAACTTGCACACTTTGGTTAGGTGATGCTTTTGTGTTTGCCATTGAAGTAGTTTGTGCTTGTCTTGATCCAGACTAAGCTCACCTCAATGGCTTAGGTTATGATGCAAACATAGCACATGGTTTAAGAGTTTGCTGTGCCTGTGTCCTGCTGAGCTCAGTGCTGTGCTTGCCCCCAGGAGCGTTACCGGTACAGTCAGCCCCACAAGGCCTTCACCTTCCGCATGCACGGCTTCGAGTCGGTGGTGGGCCCTGTCAAGGGTGTGTTTGACAAGGAAACCTCCCTCAACAAGGCCAGAGAGCATTCTCTGCTGCGCTCAGACAGACCTGCATACGTCACCATCTTGTCCCTTGGTAAGGTGATGGCCAAAAATATTCCTTTAAAGAAGAAAATCTCTCCCCTGGCCCCTCAAACAGTGGCTTGGAGTTGAATGCTGTTCCCCGTGTTTGTCACTCCTAGCACAAAGCTGGCACAGATGATGTGCTTCAAGATGGTCCTTTATAATCTCCCCTCCTGTTTTTGAGGGCTCACAGGGGCTAGGTTTTAGTGAGCCTATGTTCTTGTGTTAACAGGCAGTTTCATCTTGCTCTGAGGTTTGCAGCTTACCCAGAATGTGTTGCATGAACTTCTCATGTAACTCTGGGGCAGCTATGTCCCTCTTTTTGTTTAGGAATGATTTGTGTATATCTTTATTTGTAATTTTTAGTACTTGAGGAATATTTAGGATTGTTAGGTCCTTCAGAATGAAAGATAGTAAAGTAAAATACTTTACTATCTAGATCTAAAGATAGAGCAAGTAGGCACTGAGAGAGAAGTAGTAACAGAGCAATTCCAAAATGTGTTCATAATTTCATAGTATATGAAGGGGTTGGAATGGAGCTTAGAGATCACCCAGCCCCAACCCCCTGCCCTGGGCAGGGACACCTCCCACCAGAGCAGGTTGCTCAAGGCTTTAGCCAACCTGGCTGTGAACACTGCCAGGGTTGGGGCAGCCACAGCCTCCCTGGGCAACCTGGGACAGTGTCTCACCACCCTCACAGGGAAAAAAACCTTCTTGCTCATACCTAATCTCTCTGCTGGAGTGCCTGCACAGAGCTGCCTGGGCACAGCTGCAGTGTAAGCTCTGGGTGTGTGTTGCAGTCCGTGACGCTGCCGCTCGCCTGCCTAACGGAGAGGGAACTCGTGCTGAAATCTGTGAGCTGCTCAAGGATTCCCAGTTCCTAGCTCCTGATGTCACCAGTGCTCAGGTAAGTTGGACGTCATGCCTGACCTCAGATTCTCGTAGAAATGCACTGCACAGACCCAGACAGTATCCAGTGGCTAAGGCCCAATGTCTTTTTGCTGCTGTGACTAGCAGAAGGCAGCTGTGTACTATGGTGAGCTGCTGCAAATCTGTGGATGATAAAAAACAGCTAGAAAAGCCACAAAGTTAACACTGTCATAGAGCTGTTCACACGTGGTGGATTCACTGTCCATGGAGGTTTTCAAGCTGAGACTGGATGTGGCACTTAGTGCCATGGTCTAGTAACCATGGTAGGGTTGGACTTGATGGTCCTGGAGGTCTTTTCCAGCATGGTTGATTCTATGATTCTATAATTATAGATTGAGTAGCTGTGAGTGTTCAGAGCTTTCAGCTTTGGTGGAAGCTCCATTTAATCCAAGATGGCAAACAGCGTCCTGTGCTGCAACATCTCCTCTCAGTCAGTTCTTACTCAAGTGGAGATTGCTCACAGTTTACTCAGGTTTTATACCAAGTAGGATTACTCTTCTGTCCATGACTTTTGGCTAGTCCAGCCAGGGCCATGTTGTCATCTGTGAATTCTGCACTTGCAGGTGAACACTGTTGTTAGTGGTGCTCTGGATCGATTGCACTATGAGAAGGATCCCTGTGTGAAATACGACATCGGGCGCAAGCTCTGGATCTACCTGCACAGGGACAGGAGTGAGGAGGAGTTTGGTAAGCCTCAGGGGTACCTTAAGGATGGAAAATGTTTGTAAATCTCTTGAGCTCCTTCACTCCAGATGAATAATGAACATTATTTTGCCAGTCTGGCTCTTTGCTCAAGTCAGTTTGTTACTTAGCCCATCAGCACTTACATCCAGCCTTGCAGAGCAGTGAGGCACTTTGAAGCACTTGCTTGAAAAACAACATCACATTTACAAGAACTGCATGTGTATGTTCAGTCACAACTTGCTTTTGTGTCTTATTTTCAGCCTTTTTGGCTAATTTTACTTGATATTTTTCTTTGCACTGTTCCACGACTGTGTGTGTTTGATTTCTTGTCTGAAGAAGAGCTTAGAGGTCTGATTTGGCCTTTTCAGTCACTTTGCTTGTGCTCAGGAGCTCTAACCATTAATTCCTACTTGCAGAACGGATCCACCAGGCTCAGGCTGCTGCAGCAAAGGCCAAGAAAGCTCTTCAGCAGAAGCCAAAACCTCCAGCTAAAATGGTAGATTTCTTTGCTTGGGTTTGCTTTTGGGATTGGGCAGGTTATTGGTCTTAATTTAATCCGTAAGTTCTGCATCCATAGCACGTGATGAAAATTGCCACGTACTTGAGTTACGAGTTAATTTTGTAGATGAATGTCAGTGCTGGTCCAGCACAAAATGAAGAAGGGAAGAGGGAACTTTTCCTCCTCCCAGCTTTCACTGTTATCCCAGCAGAAGGGGCACTGCAATTCACTGGTGCTCCCTGTATTAGGGATGGTCTCTCAGATCTAGTTTTGAGGTTAATCTGTAGCAGAGTGTGTGGAACACATTTCTCTCCCTTGCTCTGCTGGAACTGTCAGGGTTTGGATGTCTCTGGTGTTACTGATACCAAATATCTCTGAAGTTCTGGGAGTCTGCATGTTATGGCTGTTTGTCACAGCTGAGGTGCACTTTTCCCTTTGAGCAGGAGCAGCCAAACACAGGAGCCCACCCTTGACTGCAGCTGGGGAAGGCAGACAGCCAGTCTGATTTCAGGATTTAGCTCCAGGGCACCATTCCCAACCATTCAGAACTCAAAGTGCTCAGCCCACTGTGGGGTGCAGCAATCAAGCCCAGTTTTTGTGATGCTTGCTGTGGTTTCTTTGCAGAAGTCAAGTAGCAAGGAGAGTGCAGCAAAAGCTCCCCCCAGCAGCACAGCAGAGCCCAGTCAGCTGAGCCTCAGTGACTCCAGCATGCCACCAACCCCCGTGACTCCTGTGACACCGACTGCACCAGCACTGCCAGCAACACCCATCTCACCCCCTCCAGTGTCTGTGGTCAGCAAGAGTGTATCCAGTGCTGGGTCAGAGCCAGCAAAGCCCAGCCAGAGGTACTGCTTCTGTCTCAGATGTCACTGCTGAATGTTACTGCTTGTTTGGCAGCAGTTTGTGCAATTCAGTAATGAGGGAGTTGGGGTTGCTTAGCCTGGAGAAGAGGAGGCTCAGGGGTGACCTTACCACTTTCTACAACTACCTGACAGGTTGTAACCAGGTGGGGTCAGGCTCTGCTCCCAGGTAACAAGTGATAGGGTGAGAGGAATTGGCTTCAAACTGTGCCAGGGGAAGTTCAGGTTGGACCTTCTCTTGGAGAAGAGGAGGAGACCTCAGAGCAACCTGGCAGGAGCTGAAGGGGTTCCAGGGAAGCTGCAAAGGGACTCTTGGTTAGGAACTGCAGGGACAGGACAAGAGGTAATGGGGAGAAATTGAAAGAGGGAAATTTAGGTTAGGTCTTAGGCAGAAGTTTTTCCTGTGAGGGTGGTAAGACACTGTCCCAGGTTGCCCAGGGAGGCTGTGGTTGCCCCAACCCTGGCAGTGTTCACAGCCAGGTTGGCTAAAGCCTTGAGCAACCTGCTCTGGTGGGAGGTGTCCCTGCCCAGGGCAGGGGGTTGGGGCTGGATCATCTCTAAGCTCCGTTCCAACCCCTTAACAATCTATAAATCTGTGACATTAGGAGGAATTTCTTCACAGAAAGTGTTGTTAAACATTGTAATGTGCTGCCCAGGGAGGAGGTGGAGTCACCATCCCTGGAGGTGTTTTAAGGAGAGACTGGACATGGCACTTAGTGCTCTGGTCTAGCCAACATCGTGGTGTTAGAGCGTAGGTTAGACTCGATGCTCTCAGAGGTCTTTTCCAACCTGAGTGATTCTATAACTTTCTTACACCTCTGCTAACCTACTGGCTCTCTCTTTCCCCCAGTGTTCTCCTGGTATCATCCCCCACCATGCCTCAGCTGGGGACATTGCTCTCCACGGCGCAGAGCTCGCAGGCCCAGCCCGGGACGGCGCCCACCCCGCGCGTGGTCAGCCACAGCAGCTCCTCGGGGCTGCCCCAGGTGAGGGTGGTCACTGCCCAGCCCAGCCTCCCTGCCGTGCCCCAGCAGGCCCCAGTGGCCACCCAGCAGCAGCAGCAACCCACAGCAGTGCCTCAGATCCGTGTTCCAGCCACGGCCACGCAAACCAAAGTGCTCCCCCAGGTGAGTTGGGCTGCGTGGGGTGCTGGGGTAGCTCTGGTGTCTAGTCTGATCACTTCTGGTGTTTTGGTGTGTGCTCCCTTTGAACAGAGCACAGAAACAGTTTTACATACACAATACTCTCCAGTGCTCTATTTTCACCTTGTTGCCTGTTCATTTGGCATCATCAAATTTTGCCTTGCATAAAAACTCCATAGTAGAACTTCGTCATACAATCACAGAATTGTTAAGGTGGGAAACTACTGTTAAGATCATTAAGTCCAACCATCAACCCATCGCCACCACTATGTTCACCACTAAACCATGTACTCAGCTACCACATCCACATGTTTTTTTGAACACTTTTAGGGGTGGTGACTCTGCCTGGTCTGTTCCAATGCTTTATAACTCTTTCTGTGACAAAACTTTACCTAATATCCAACCTAAACCTCCCCTGGCACAAGTTGAGGCTGTTTCCCCTTGTCCTGTCCCTTGTTACCTGGAGAAGAGGCTGAATGCCACCTGCCTACAACCTCCTTTCAGGTAGTTGTAGAGAGCAGTAAGGTCTCCCATGATCTTGCAAGCTGGGGCACAATCCAAAGGATTATTAGATTGGTCATACTGTGTTAGTCTGCTCAAAGGCTTCTTCCATGTCTTCTGTAGGCTGTGATGACTCTGCCAGTGAAAGCTCAAACCAGCCCTGTGCAGGTGCAAAGAGCAGGAAGCTCCGTGGCAGGACAGGCAGGTATCACTGTGACAGGGCTGTCTGCAGCACCCAGTCCTGCTGTGAAGCCAGTGACCAGCTCTCCAGGCAGTTCTGCTGCAAGCACCTCCTCCACCACTGTCATCCAGAACGTAGCGGGGCAGAACATCATCAAGCAGGTGAGAGGGAGGGAGACACAAGGAATTGGGCTCCATGACCTGGTGGTTTCCTGCTTGTTGTGGCAGATGTGACACACAGATGTGAGCACTGTAGTGAGCTGTAATGTGAGTTGATGGACAGTTAGGCATTGCTGGTTTGGTGTGTTTGAGCCTTGTTTTCACCTACAGGTGAAACATGTTTGTGCAGATTCTCTACCTATGTGTCTTCAGATGTTGACCTCTTAATTCATCTTGTTTGGAAAGGGAAACAGCTCCACAGTATTTCCTATTTCGTATGGGTTTGGGACTGATGCACAACCAGAGCTATTTTCAGTACACTCCTGAGTGCTAATGTCAGCCCACTTTGATTCCAGTGGGAGCAAACATCATCCTGTTGGGAAGTTCTGCTTTGAGTGTGCAGAACTGTGTCCTGATTTGATGCAGGTGTTTCTCTGCTCTCTCCCAGGTGGCTATTACAGGACAACTTGGCATGAAGGCCCAGACTGGCAGTGGGATCCCCCTCACAGCAACCAACTTTCGGATCCAGGGGAAGGACGTGCTGCGCCTGCCGCCGTCGTCCATCACCACGGACGCCAAGGGGCAGACCGTGCTGCGCATCACCCCGGACATGATGGCCACCCTGGCCAAGTCCCAAGTCACTACTGTCAAACTGACTCAGGACCTCTTCACAGCAGCTGCAGGAAGCAGTGCTGGAGGGAAAAGCATCTCTGCCACTTTGCACGTGACATCCAATCCTGTCCAGGCTGCTGATTCTCCAGCCAAGACTAGCACGGCCACTTCTGCTTCTTCCAGCCCAGCTGGAAGCACAGTGGTCAAAGTGACTCCTGACTTAAAGACTGCAGAGCCAACGAGCTCTGCCTTCCGCCTGATGCCTGCTCTGGGCATGACTGTGGCAGATCAGAAGAGCAAAACCATAACTACAGTGGCATCCACTGAGGCCAAGCCAGCTGCTACCATCAGGATCGTGCAGGGGCTGGGGGTGATGCCCCCCAAAGCTGGGCAAACCATCACTGTAGCTACTCATCCTAAGCAGGTGCCCTCGTCTTCAGCAGTGAGTGTGGCTGGCACAGCCCACACCTCAGCTGTCTCCTTGCCCACTGTGAGTGCCACAGTGTCCAAAGCAGTTGCTGTGGCCTCGGGGGCTGCAGGGACCCCGATAACCATCGGCACAGGAGTGCCTGTCAGCACCACCGTGGTGTCCACGTCCCAGGCAGTAAGTAATGCTGAGCTGACACTGCAGGGGGCTGAGGAAGGGAATGCTGAAATATCCTGATGGTTTGTGGCTGGAAACTTCTCTTTACAGCCATTAAGTGTGGTAGAATCACAGCATGGTTTGGGTTGGAAGGGACCTTAAAGGGTCCTCGTCCCATTCCACCCTCTGCCATGCGCAGGGACATCTTCCTCTAGCCCAGGTTGCTCCAAGTCCCGTCCAACCTGACCTGGAACACTTCTAGGGATGGAGCAGCCACAGCTTCTGTCCTGAATCTGGGTCTGCAGTGCATTTCATGGGTTTAGATTGTAGCTAAATGCCCCCCAAAAGGTCAGATACATCTTCTCCCAGGCAACCAGCAGCAGGACAAGAGGGCACAGACTCAAGCTCTGCTAGGGGAGGGTTAGGTTGGATATTAGGAAGAGATTTTTTGCAGAGAGAGTGATCAGACATTGCCATGGGCTGCCCAGGGAGGTGGTGGATTCCCCATCCCTGGAGGTTTTCAAGCTGAGACTGGATGTGGCACTTAGTGCCATGGGCTAGTGACCACAGTAGGGTTGGACTTGGTGATCTTTGAGGTCTCTTCCAACCTGGTTGATTCCATGATTCTGTGATTCCCTTCTCTCCTCTTGCAAGTGAATGAAATAAACTTCATACATCTCATGTCCTGCCTCATGCAGCTCAGTGTCTTGCCCCACACCTTGGGAATAATTTCCCGTGGAATGGTGGCATAGAACATTCAGAGCTAGGAGTGCCTGTAACTTGTATTAATACCTTTACTGATTTCCCCTTTTAATGCCCAAAAGGCACCATCAACTGTATGGTGGTAGTTACATAAGCTAATTGACACTATGATAGCTTCCTAAGGATAAAAATCATGGATATTGTGGTGCAAACTGCTGTGGGTTTTCAGAGCTCAGGCAGCTGTGTAATGAGTTTGAGGTGCATTTTAACGAGCACAGATTTCATCAGCAAAGCTGCTGTTGGTTTCTGCTCCCAGGACTCCTACAAAGTAAGCTGAGTGGTAATTGCATGTTGTCAGGCAGTTTCTCTGCTGAACTCCCTGTGGTTCCTCACGTGTTCTTCACCTTCTGCAGGGCAAGCTCCCAGCACGGATCACGGTGCCTCTGTCGGTGATCAGTCAGCCAGTGAAGGGCAAGAGTGTGGTCACTGCCCCCATCATCAAGGGCAACCTCGGGGCCAAGTGAGTGCTGCTTCTGCTCCTCTAGAAATGGGCTGAGGAAGGTCTGTGTGCAGTAGGTTCCTGGGGAGTGAGCAAGCAGAGGGTGGAAGAGAATTGCAGCCTGCTAATAGGTCCATTAGCTGCAAGGAACTGAATGAATGTGGTGTCTGCAATAAGGTTATGGTCTGTGTTTAGGGGCCCTGAGACACAGGTTGTAGCAAATACACTGAAGCAAAAACATTCTTTGCCTTGAAACCAGCTGCTAGATTAGTTCTGTGTGTTTGAGCAAGAATTAACCCAGTGACACAGCTGAAAATATCTGTAATTTGAAGCCATCTCTCCATTCAAGAGGCCAGAGAAGTGTTAACTGCCTCAGTGAAAATTCCTCTGGCATTCAGATATCAGTCTTGCTGTTTATTCTTCCATGAATTCTGATAGTGTCTCCCTTAGCTAATATTCCAGGGCAGAACAGTGAGTGCTCAGCTGTTTGCTGCACTGAGAACTGTTCAGGTCTGGTCAGGCTAACCCAGTGATGCACATGGTCAGAGTTAGAGGGTGTAATTCAAGTGATAAATTAATTCTCTATCACAGTGATAAATATTGACATAAACTTGTCACTTGTATCTTTGCCAGTTTTGGAGGGGGGAACCCACTACTTAAAATCATTAGTAAATGAGGCAAGAGCTCTATCTCCCTAGCAACTGCAGAGCAGTTTGTGAGTCACAGAGCTGAGCCTGCTGTGCTGTTTACTAACCTTCCAACAATTATTTTTCCTCAGCATCAGTGGATTAGGTAGAAATATCATCCTGACTACGATGCCAGCAGGGACTAAACTGATTGCTGGGAACAAGCCAGTGAGTTTTCTGACTGCACAGCAACTGCAGCAGCTGCAGCAGCAAGGCCAGGCCACGCAGGTAAGGGCACCTACAGTGATCATTTCATTTACTTTTTTATGGCTCAACACCTCTCTGAGAACTTTGCACTTGATCCATGGGGATCCAGAAAAAGAACAGGCACACAGCCTGGCTGTAGTGTCTGCATTAAGTCCATCAACTCCTTTCCTTTCCCTTCATCCAAGTAAAGGTTTGGAAGTATAATGAATGTAAACCAATTAATCCTGTCAGGATTGTTTCTGTACACTCAACACTTCTTGTAGTGCTTTGTGCTTTGGTTTCTGTGGGTCACTGTTTCTTGAAGCAGTCGCTTCACTGCTGTGCATGTCCACCTTTCTGTCTGGAAGCTTAGTAATCTCTAAATCCAAAGTGTTATCTGCATTGAGAACTCCTAGTAACAAGTCTGTATAAGTGAGGTATCCAATGGATCCAAGTCCTTCCTGTGAAAAGGTGTAAAAGTAGCTGACGTGTAGGTTTTTATTTAAACTAGTTTTTAGGTCTTTCCAATCTGGAAATCTCCTGCCACCATCCCATGTGGACAGAGGATGGAGTGATCTTCTCATGGCAGATTCTGTTATTGAGGGGGTTTGGTGCTGGATTTTCTTGGCAGCAGAAGCAGTTTCCCAGAGCATGGTGCAAGTGCAATGTATCACTGGTGGTTCCTGACAGGAGTTTTTTCCTTTGCATTTCCAACAGGTGCGAATTCAGACAGTTCCAGCCTCCCACCTCCAGCAGGGAACAGTCTCTGGCTCTACTAAAGCAGTGTCCACTGTGGTTGTGACAACAGCTCCATCTCCAAAGCAGACCCAGGATCAGCTATGAACACTGGTTTGACCATGGACTGCTTTCTAAGGACTCCCCTGAGCCTGTTGTCATCCTCCATCCAACCAACCACCCAGGGCTGCCTGACCACAGCCACAGCCAGGGCCTGGAGTCAGCACTGTGCTGTCTAGGCAGAAATTCCACAGAGAGAGATGCTGTACCTGCAAACAGAGTGTAACACCAGGTTCTGTGGCTTTGATCATTTAAGAAATGTCTTCCTGTTCTTTGTTCTCTTCCCATCCAAAGGGCTCCTGGCAAATAGCATTTCTGTGTGGTTTGGGTTGTGGACAAAGCAGTTGTCTTGGGTCTTCCTTGTGCAGAGAAACTTGCTTAGAAGGGAGAATTCAGTGGCTTCTCAAAGTCTCCTTGTGCTGGAGTCTGGATGTCTCTGCTGTGATCTAGTGACAGTGGTGGCTTGGACACCTGAGTTTGTTGTGACATAGCCTGGAAATAGATCCCTAAAACAGTCAGTGTGCTATTTATAGACTTTTAAATACCTCTCCCCTCCTCTGAGCTCAGACTCCTTTTGAACAGATCCCACATCCATGTCAGGTGTCTGTCAAAGGCAGGTGAGATTCGAGGTGGTTTTTGCTCTAAGGCAGCAACTAACCATGGGGAGAGGGAGAAGAGAAGAATGTCACTGTGTGAACAAGTCTGTCAGCAAATGGGAATGTAAAAGAAAGGAAAAAAGAAGTTGTTCACCAGAAAGATCCTCTTAGATTTCCTCAACAAATAAACCTTTTTATCAGTGAAAAAGGCTGAGGCTCGTTGTAAAAGTTTGGAATATGTTTTTAGATATCCCAAACTCTCTTGAATTCTCAAGAAATGTTTTAACCCATGACCCAGCCTTTAGTTGTGTTTTTACCTTTGCAGTTTTATCTCTCTATGTAAATTTATTTGAATTTTGCACATAACAGAGATGAATTTGTGACTGTTCTGACATGACCTTGCAGCTGAATGACATCAAAAGATGTGTTGGACCAGGAGAAGAATAAAAGTGCAGAAAGCCTTACAGATCTCTGCCACCTCATTTGGGTTCTGTGCATCATGTCTTGTGTACATTCACTTTCCAGCTTGCCAAGGGCTAAGAGACTGTCCATCTTCTAAGATGATTCTTTTTCTCCTGATTTATTTTGTCTTTTTTTTTGTTTTAAAGACATGGTTTGCTCCAAGGTATGGGATATAATGTATTTTCAGCCCCAGGGTGTACAGCTGAGGGCTGTGGTGGCTGGAGCTCTCTGTGTTGCTGCTCAGGACCACCTCACCTGAGCAGAGCAGGGTTTGCTGGGCCTCAGGCTGGGGAGGGTGGATCTTTCTGTACAGTATCTAACCCACTTAAGGATAGGTTGAAGGAAATTGGGTATTTCACTAAGAAAAGTAGTGACTGGATGTAAATACTGAGCAAGCAGGACACGTCAGTACAGCATTTGAAGGTAAGTGCTTGAATTGTGGCTCAAATGCTTCAGGAAGGGAATTTGAGGTGCAAAAGGCTTTCTGTCCTGCTTGGTCAGTTTGGTACTTTTTTGTGCATTTAAGGAGCCAACAGAAAGGATGTGATTTGGGAGGGTGTTCCTGAGTCCTTTGAGTTGGGCAGGTAAAATGAGACATTAAAAGAGGCAACAGGCAACTTCCTGGTATTGCTTGTGTGAAAGAGCCTCTAAATTCAAAACAAAATCAAGATAATCTGCTGTGTTAGTTCTGTTCCTAACAAAGTTGTGCAGTGTCCAAACCTACAGCCAAGTGATGAAGGATGGTCAGAGTGAAGCCTTTTGGATTTCTGTCAGTCCTTGTGAGTCTCACTGGACTCAGGAGGCTTTGGCAGGGCTGAACAAGAAACCTGCACCTCATCCAGGAGTTCAGTGTGTCTCAGGTGGGTGCTGCTGCTCTTAAGACTTTTGCTGTTACCAGCACCATTAGCCTTTGCTAAACTGGTTACTTATATGAACAACCTTTGCATTCCTTACTGCTTCTCTTGGGTCCATTCTCTCTACTTTTGGAGTCTGATCTTCAGGGAAGCTGCATCAGGCTCTGGGCGAGCTGCTGACTTTGAATGGCCACGTGCTGGGTGAGGGAGAATATGTCCACTCCCCACTTCTGAGAACAAAGTACATCCTGTTGTGGTTGAGCTGCTCTGCTCTGGTTGAAGAGTAACCCTTCAGCTACTGCAGTCAAGAGCTCTTGTTTTTAATAAGTAACCTTTAACTCCTACACAGTAGGCTGAAGGGCAGAGAGGGGCTCCAGTGCTGCTGTGGTGTGTGCTGGGGCTGGGTGAGGGCATGTTTAAGGTGGACTCTATTCCAGGTGGTGTTTGTTCCTACAGCCTCTTGCTCTGGAGCCTGAAAGCTGTTCCTGATGAGTACTGCAGCAAGAGCTGCCAGGGCAGTGTGTGTGCAGGGGAGGAAAGCCTGGAGAAAGTATTTATCCTGCCATTAACCAATTTCCATCTGTCTTGCCTGAAATCAGAGGAACATTCAGCCTGATGCATCTTTGCCATTACCTTTTTTAATTAGCAAATGAAGTACAGCCTGGCTTTGCCCCAGTGAGATGCTCAGTAGACTTAGCCAAGAGCCTTATTTCCTGAAAGCTGTGGATTAGATGTTTATTTCCACCAAGAGACTATTTGTGAACCCTGCTTACAAGCACTGAGCATGCCACACAAACAGCCACAGGCCATTAAAAACCTTTCTGACTTTGATTTTTATCAACTGCTCTGTTTCATTTCAATCCTGGGGGGAAAGTGTTTTTATATACCTCAGCAGGAGCCCTCATAACCCAGTGAACTCACCTTGAGGTTACCTCGGGTGTTCCTTTCAAAAGGAATTGGTGATTGGATATCAACCTGTGTGTTTTAACAACTGATCTTTGTTTTCTAGAGAACACTGGCATTGTTTTTAAGTAAATACAAACCCCTTGTTACTGGTTTTCCACGTGGCAAACCTGAACCAGGGAGACCAGAACACAATAGACACAGCTGTAGTGCCTGGTGTGAGTTGGGGATGTGGTGCCTGAGCTCAGGACCCTCCTGGCTTGGTGCTGTTCATCCTGCAGGATGACAGTCTGGAATTTAGACTTCTGCCCCACAACCTTCAAGACAGCAATTTGTTCCAGACTGGAGAGAGCTGTGGGGAAGGGAGGATGATTTCCTGGGTCCTTGCTGGAAACTGGCTCCAGCAGGAAGGTGGTTTAATACTGTAGTTGCCCCAAAGCAGCTGACTTATCTCAATCTAAGATTTACCTGAATCCCAGTCATGTGTGTAGATCCAGAGATGGTAATCTGGAGTAATCTTTGCTAACTTGTGCATTGAAGTTCTAGGTAGGTACAGCTGAATTTCTCCCCCTAGACTCCATTTGCAGCCACTGATCCCTCCAGGGGGCAATTCATTTGGGCAATCCCTCCTGTTCCTGTAGGGTGAATCACTCTCTGGATAATAACCATTCTGTCCTGTGGACTGCAAAAAGAATTTTGCATGAGTAGTTCGAATTTTGGTCATTAATGACTTCATTTAGGGGTGACGCAACTTATGTCAAGTGACCCGTTCGTGTGGATGAGTTCATCTGCACCTGGAGTCATCCTGCACATGGCATCCTGCACTGAGGCCTGAAAACTGCTAAATCAGAGGGAAATATTTTAAGAACTAAGTTGTTTACTTCCCTCTGGAAGGATCACCAAACCACTTTGCTGAGTTTTGCATCTGTATCTTCGAACCGTCTTGCAACAGTTGGAACAAAATAACTCTCCTGCCAGAACCAAGATCCTTGAAGCAGAAACATGCTGGACCTTCAGAGCTCCAGGATCAGGTGGTTCCACAAAGGCACTTAAAGAGCAGAAGGTGCCAACCAAATCCAGGAGGAGCATGGATAAGTGGCTGTGCTGCCCCAGAGCAAGGCTGTCACAGCCTGGGTAATAGCAGAGCAAACCTGCTGGAGGTCACACTGTTCTCCCTGCTTAAGAGCACAAGGACCTGGAGTACAAGAGTACAGGAGAACAAGGACCTGGAACTGAGGACTTGCAAAGGTGCTGGCATTGTTTGAAACTTGGTAAGTGGCTTAAACATGTTTGTGTGTCATTCTGAATAAATTTTTGGCAGCAACAAAAGCTTTTTTCAGTTTGTGCTTGGGCTGCTTGGTATTAGCAAGACATACATGCAAAAATGTGCCTCTGTACATAGAAAAATATGCTTGGTTACTCAAAAAAATGGTATTTGCACTGAGGGCTTTTTAACTGCTTAAGCAAGTTGCTTGTAAGTCAGGCTGTGGTGAGAATTGCTCCTGTGTGCTCAGTTATACAGTGAAATTGTGTGACACAGTCACAAGTCACCGCAGCTTTATGAGGTACTCACCTCCCTCTGCACTGCTTTGCTCCTGTCAGGAAGGTGTTTCATGGCTGGCATGGCATGAGGAGCAATGACAAGCAATGACTTGGTCAGCTTTTAGCAGTGCTCCTGTACTGGAAGAGCACTTCCCACTTGGACTGGCCCCTGGAATGGCTGTGAAGGAATCTTACACAAAGCAGAGGGAGCTGCTGCCTTTCCTGTCAATTTAGCATCTCTGTAGGAAGCTGATACCTCACCAAGTATCCTAAACTTACCTGGGTGGGTGTTCCAAACCTGTGCCTGGACAGCTGGGAGGCAGGAAGGGCTTCATGTGCAAAGCTGAGGATTTCCCCCAAAGCCCTAAGCACTTCCTTGGTGCAAAATTGTCACCCAGTTCTTTTGAAGGACAGCACAAGAGCTTAGCCTGTGTTTTTAGACAGCTGTGACCAGGAGAGCCCTTGGTCAGAGGGATGAGTCCTTTGTAATTAGAAAGCTGAGTTAGTGCTGGTTGATAGGATTTGTTGTACTTTTGTTTTTCACCTTGTGCCGTGGAGGTGAGTCAAAGTGGTGAAAGGACTCTGTTACCTGCTCAGAAAGCAAACCCAGCAGCTCCTGCCAGTGGGAAGAAAGCTTTCACTGCATCCATGCACCTGGATTTTAACAGTCAAGAATTACCAGAGTTTCCAGGAGGGCTGGATTTAATACCTGCTTATATTTTCCTGCTTTTTTAGACTCTTAAGTCAAGCATCATCGAGAGCAACAGCTCATGGGTGGGAACAGTGGTTCCCAGCTCACTGACTTTTCAAGGAAGTACTGTTTTCTCGCAGGAGTTGAGATGGGTTTCAAGGTGAGGCAGATTTCCCAACCTCTCCCTGCCATCTGGTGGAAGGAATGAGGGCTCTCCTTCAGCCCAAGGACAACCCTTGCCCCACCAGTACTCAGGAGTCAGCAACAAATGTCCGAGCTACAGAGAACCGCTCAGACTTTACCAATTTTTCATGCAGTGAGGGAGATATAGTTTGGATGTTACAAAAACTCAAAGTAAGGATACCTTAATGCTAGAGAGATTGTCTTGAGAGGAGGGGAGTTTCCAGACAAGCATGATACCAGTGCTGCTGCTTTCAGGGTGGAAGATTGAGTAGAGCAGGTCTGCAAGCCTGAGCCAGCCAGCAGGGTGTTTGTTCCAGCATGTTCCTCCTCTGGGGAGGACTAGCACCATCCAGGAGAGCACAGTTTGCTTCTCACCTCTGGCACACTGAACTCTGTGGGGAGTTCACAGCCTGTTTTTCTGCTTTAGGATGGGCACAGCACGTGCAGCCTCATTGTACCCCACTCCAGGGACAGCTGGAACAGCATCAGGCAGTTTGTTGTCTGAAAGAGAGCGGGAGCTGGGCCATAAAACAGCAAAAAACCACTGTATACCTCATCCCTGGTCCTGTGCACTGACAGTGTGAGGGATGTAAGATGGAAAGTCAGAGCTGCCTGTGCTTTCTGTGGTTGTAAACAGCTGAGATAACACCAACACCAAGCCTGAACTTGAGTTCTCCGTGGAGAATAAGGAGGCAATGCAGGTGAGTGTGGGGCAGCTCTACCTGTTTGTAATAAACCAAAGAGAAATGGGCAATTCCAGTGCAATTTTCTGCATCTCAGCCCAGCTAAGTCACAGCCTCAGCTTACACATTCACAGCTCATTAGCAGACAGGACCTTACCTGACTCTGAATCTTGGGTGTGCCTGAGTGTGCAGGCAGGTTTCAAAAGACACAGTGCCACAAACCAGGCAGTCAGGCCTGTCCACTCTGCTGCACTTACAGTTTGGCTGGCAAACACTTCTGCTGCTGATTCAGAGCTCACAAAAGAGTTTCTCTGCTTTCATGAGCCATGGAAGAGCTCAGGAAAGAGACCTGGCTCTTGTTATAATCCCCAGAGCAAGCTCACACCTAGGAGTGTTTCCCAGTGCTGTGGATTCCTTTGGAGTCCCATGACTGTCAGGTGATGGCACCAGCAGTGGAGGCACAGGAAATGATCCCCCTGGGTTTGGAAAGTCTCAGAGTCTCAGAGCTGTCTGGGGTGTGTTGGAGGGCTCAGGGTGCTTGTTGCACACTGTCACATCCTTTGCCTGCTCTCATGCCTATGTCATCATAGAATCATAGAATTTAGGGGTTGGAATGGACCTAACAGATCATCCAGCCCCAATCCTCTGCCCTGGGCAGGGACTCCACCCACCAGAGCAGGTTGCTCAAGGCTTTAGCCAACCTGGCTGTGAACACAGGCTGTCTCCCAGGGCTGGGGCAGCCACAGCCTCCCTGGGCAACCTGGGCCAGTGTCTCACCACCCTTAAGAGTAAAAAACTTTTTTCTTACGTCCAACCTCGACTTTCCCTCCTTCGGTTTGAACCCATTACCCCTTGTCCTATCATTGCAGTCATCCCCAGCAGGGAGCAGGTCATTAATGCCCTTGGTTCTGGTCAGCTTGCATCATCTCAGGAGGGCAAAGCTACTTGTGATCCCTGCCAAAGTCGCGTTTTGAAAGCAGGACTGTCATTCCTGAGCTTGTGAGAGAAGCATTTGAGATCAAAGGCGAAGCTCCCATCCAAATGACACAGTAATCCTTGAGCAGCTTTCTGGAGAGGAGCACCACCTCTCTGCAGCGTGTGGCCAATTGAGGGCAACTCAGTGCACTTTTACAGCTCCCATTCTCCCAGGTCAGTAATTATTCCCCTCGCATTGCAGATGGAGATGCTGAATCAGACCAAGACGACTTGCCTGGGGCCCTAGAGCCGGAATTGCTGTCCCTGTGCCCATCACCAGCCGAGTGGTACCCAGGCTCACCTTGGCTCTCGGGGGCTGCCGGTTCAGCTGGAAACCACAGCGCTGCTGGATGACGTTTTGCTCTCCTCCCACTGAATCAGCCTTTTATTTACTCTTTGGAATGCAAAGTAACAGGACACCCTGTGAGTTTTATCTCTCTCCCAATCCTTTGTAATGCTGTGGAAGTTGCCGGACCGGATTGAGCCTTTTGAGATGGGCTGGTTTCGGGCTGGTCTGGCAGGAATCTGGGTGGGAGGGCACAGCCGGTGAAATTTGAATTTAGGAGTCACACTGAGAGCAGAATCCTTGAGCCACACTGCAGGGAGGAAAAGCCTTTGTCTCTGGCTGAATCTGGCCCACCGCTGCCGTGGATGGATGGTGCTCCTTTGCTAGAATTCCTGGGAACTGCCTCCACCAGAAGACTTTTCCCCGCAGGCAACCAGCACTCATTCCTTATGTAAGCAGCTACGTTCTTCCCTTCTTTCACGTGGATGGCATTCCCAGGGTTGGGAGCTGATGTGGAAGGATCCTGCCTGTCCAGACAGTGTTTGCTGCTCCTGCAGCTGATCCCTGTCTCCCCTGGGATCCTCCTGGGAGCTCGAGCTCAGGGTGCTTTAGCTCTTGGAACTCGCTCACAGTTCTGACCAAGCTGGACTTGGTTCTCAGATTTCAGGGCTCTCCTTCCCCTCAAAAGTGTGTTGAACCTCGGCTCAGCTCTCAGGATGCTGCTGTGGCCACTCTGAGACAACGTGAGGAGAAGGAGGTGACAACTTTTGTTGAATAAAGTGATACCGGTGAGGAAAAAGAGGCTTTGCTGGTGACTGCTGCCACTGCATGTGGGTAAGTGGCTTGGACTTTGTTTTCTTACATCTCATAGTGCCTTGGCTGTGCTCAGCATCCTTCAGACACACTAGAGACACACATGGAAGTGTCTTACCACAAAAGCACGTGGCAAACTGCTGTTGGGAACTGCTGGTTGATGCTTTGGGGCTGTACAGTGCCCAGGAGGAGGTGACCTGCTCCTACCATGGTGACTTGGCAATTGCTGCAGCACAGCCATGAAGTCAATTGTTGTGCTTCAGCAGCAGGAAAAGGGGAATCCTGGCATTAAACTTCTAACCAGGGCTCTAAACCAGCTGCCCCCAGCTATAGTTTATGTTTAACATGTGTATTGCTTGCTAAAATACCCCATGGAGGTTGTGTCCCATGGTTCAAAGAGCCAGTTGGGCTAATGAAATAGTTTGTAAAATGACAGTGGCTTGAATAACAGGAAACTGAGCATTCACAGCTCTGTGGGAAAGCAGTGGTGGATCTTTGCAGGAGACACTTTAGGCCTCACTCACAAACTGCATCTGTGTCTTGTCCTCATCAGCCACATCTCAGAGCACAGGAGTTTTCCTGGCACCTGCCTGGAGGGGATCAGTGCATACCCTGAGCAGGAGGGATGTGTGGAATCCAAGAGCTTTGTGCCCAAAATGTGCTGTGTCACAGGGGCATTAAGTCAGGCTGGAGCACTTGCGGGTAGGGAGTGGCTGCAAAAACAGAGTGCTGGGCAGGGCTGGGCATCAGCAGGGGAGCTGAGAGCTCCTGACATCAGCAGGCTGACTAACCAGCACCTTTTGAAGGGGAATGCCTTAAATCTGGGGATATTTCCTGCAGCTGCTGAGGGGGCAGGGAAGGCAGTGGCTGATGTATTCTACAAGAGCACAGAAGTTATGTGTGTTTTCCAACCAAAGAGAAAACAGCAGGATTAGGGACCTCACAGTGCCTCTTTCCCCCCCCCAAAAAATACCTGCAACAGGGCTGCAAAACCTGTGCTCTGTAGGAGATGTTTTAGAGCAAGGGGAAACAAAGGTGACCCAGCAAGTAACTGACTCCTGTGTGGGATCCATGGGAAGCTCCAGTTCCAGCAGAACCAGAGTTCTGGGGAATCTAAATGTTTAGGTGTGGAAAAAAAAGCAGTTTCAGGGCTGGATACAATTGGTGTAAAGAGGTTTGGATCAGTAAAAAAAAAGCAGTTTCAGGTTGGATGCAATTGGTGTAAAGAGGTTTGGATCAGTGTGGGATGGCCAGTTCAGCTTTGATGGGCATATCATGTTAGTTTGGACTGTCACATGGGGAAGTGGTGGAGAAGGGGAGACCCTTTCTATGAAAAATGAAATTTGATCCAGCTATTTTAATCTTGACTTGCTCTTGAGTGTGGGAAGCCTCAATATTGGAGTGTGTGTAATCACCTTTCCAAGAAGGAGAAAATTATGGAGTAAGACTGAAAGCAGGTTTCAGTGTTCCAAGCTCTCTTTCAAACCTGCCTTGGAGCTTTCTCAGAGCACCAGGCTTTGCTGCTGGTCCCTCTTTTCCCCCTCCCTCATATAATATTGAGCCATACAGTCCCTGGGGGCTGTTGCTGGTGCCTGAGCTCCCCTCTGAGTGCCAGGTTTGGCTACACGTGCAGTTTCTGCAGCACTGATGTGTAGTTCATCATTTCACCCTCCTGTTTGCTGTGAGAAGTCTCATTCCTGCACTGCTATAGCCTAGCAGAGGGCAGGTTTCAGGCTGGGATAAAAGGAATATTTTGCTTTGGCAGCCTCTGAGTGTACCAGATGAATCTGGGGACAGCAGGTTTGTCCCTGGACTCTCTTTGCAGCCGTTTCAGAGCACCACAGTGTTGTCACACGAGGAGGGATGAGACCTTGGGAACACAAAGCTTTACCCCAGGAAAAACTCGTGTCCCTGCACGCCAGCCAGACCCCTGCTGGCTGCTGGGTGACCTCTCTTGGTCAAAGACATTTCTTTTAGTTTCATTTCCTAAAGCACAGCACGTGGCCAAAGGGTCTCTTGGGATGAGCTGACACAGAGCTTTCGGGCGCGATGTTACCCCTCATTTCCCTGGGGGACACTTGAAGGCAGGAGAGGTGGAAGGCCCAGCTGGGCACGGGAACGTTGGAGGATCCATGGGGTGTTTCCAGCTTCCTGCACCTGCCAGGAGTGGGGAGAGGAGGGACTGGGCTCGAGGCCAAGGAGCCGGCGCGCCATGGCGCGCTGAGCCGCACGCAACGCCC
>NW_008692318.1:0-3135 GCF_000695815.1 Acanthisitta chloris
AGCGTCCCCCGCCGCTGGGGCAGTGCACGGGGCCATGGCGCTGGCATTGCTGGAGCGCCAGCTCGGTGCCGGCACAGCGTACCCCGCTCATCACAACCCGCGTGGCATCGGGGCTGCCTGCCCAGTACCATGTCTCCTGAGCAAAGGAGGAGCACAGCACTTGGACCCGTCCTCACACCTCCTGCCAGCACACACCAGCCTCCCCTGCCACCTGCCACCTCCCCCACCCTAGCACTACCACGAGGGCTTGTCCCTCTGGCTGTCCCATCCCAGAGCCCCTGCCACCCCATGCCCACTACCCATCCTGCAGGACCCCTGGCAGTCCTGGCCGCTCGCTGGGACCCCACTCACCTGAAGGGCATGGCTGGCAAAGCCCAGCCCCAGCTGCCTGCAGACCACCATGGCCTCGTTCAGCCCCCACTGCGCACCACACACTGCGCCCCACTGCAGCTGCCCCTGCACTGGCACCAGCACCTCCACCACACCTTCCTCGGGGCTGCGGCCCCCAGCCAGCCGCACCTGCCAGCAGGGAGGGGTGAGCTGGAATGTGGGGCAGACCTCAACCCTCCCACACAGTGCTACAATGGGACAGGCAGCCCCACACATCCAGCTGAACATCTCCCTCACCTTCCTCTTCGTCCTTTCCTCCCCACAAGACCACTTTTGTCATCGGCTCATCCTGCAGAACCCCACTAGGGTTCTGCTCTGTGTTCCCCCATCCCCAGGGCTGCTCTGAGCATGCCACTGGTCACAGAGCTTGGGGGGCAGGGGGTCACCTGGCTCTGGAAGTCCATGTGGGGCATGTGGCAGCGGACAGCAGCATCAGCCTCATGCCGACACCCGCTCCGCTTGGCATCCTGGAAACAGCACTCACCCAGGGAAGGCTCGTGGCCAGTGCACTGTACATTGCTCATGTGAATGGGCCCCAGACCTAAAGTAGAGGAAGGGTCAGTGCTCCCTGCACCATGATTATCCTGGAGCAGGGAGAACCCCTAGCCCTCCTTCCCCCAACCCTCCTTCCCTTGGTTTGGGCATTCCCTATGAGACTGGAGCTGCTCACGGCAGGAACAGACAGGGAGCTCTATCCCAATGCAGGCTGGAGCTGCCTGAACATTCCAGGATGCTCTAGCAGGACACATCAAACCAGTGGCTTTCCCCATTATACCCCTCCAAGCCCAGTGGTGCCCCAAGTCCTTGCTGTGCCACCTGTCTCACCTTGTCCCATCCGGGCTCCCACCAGGGCCTGCTTTGCTGTCCCGTAGCCCAGCTGCCGGCACACCACACTAGCCGCGGCCAGGTCCCACTGCTTGTCACACACGGTCCCCCACTGCCCGTGGCGTAACACCTCCACCCGGCCCTCTCCAGCATGGGTGCCTGCTCGCAGCCGCACTGGGAGCACCTGGTCATGGGGAGCAGCCAGTCAGCAGCCCCAGGAAATGGCCACCCACCTGCACATGTGCAAATGGTGTGGTTGGGTGCTGCTTGGCTCTGGGACTCTGTGTCAGTGGCATGGGGTGCAGGGCTGTCCCAGGGCTCACCTTTCCCAGGGAAGTCTTGCTCTTGCCCTTGCCCTTGCCCTTACGGAAGGCAGGGCTGGGGAGACAGCTGACGATGGCATGCATACCACGGGGGCAGGCTTGCTGGGGCCGGTGGGGCCGCTTGCATAGGGCAGCGAGCCAGGTGGGACTCCGAGCCCTGACACCGCACCCTGTGGATCCAGAAGTTGTTCTTCTGGCTGAGGGTCTTCAGGCTGTTGATGGAGAGGAGCGGGGGCCAGCATCAGCTCGGGTGCTAGAGACTCTCCCCTACCCAACACCCATGCTGGGTGCTCATCCAAGGTAGCCTGATTGCCCTGCCCAGGCTTGAGCCCTACCTGGAGTTAGGGTCCTTCAGCTTCCTGTTCCAGAGTTTTCTGTGGGTGCACAGAGCCAGGAGGTTGGGGTGGGCCATGCTGATGCTGCACCACTCCAAAGCCCCCACCCCATCATTTCTGCCCTTCCCAGCAAGAGCCGGAGCCATGGGGCCCTCCCAACAGCATGCCAGGTTCTCTCCCACTGGCAATTACCATGTCAAGCCTGGCTGTACCATGTGTCCCAGTGGGACTGTGTGACTCCTGGCATTGGCAGGGGCTCATTATGGGCTGTATTTATAGCCTCAGCCTGAGACAGGGGTGGAGGGACATAGGGATGCTTGCCTTTCCTTTCCTTCCTCCCATGCTTTGCCAGCCACAGCTAGTGACCATCCCCACAGTTGTCTGGATGCTGCCGAGTCCAACTCTGCCCCTTGTCAAGGCCTCAAGAGTGGGACTCAGGCATTGCTAGGCCATACCAGCACCTTGCACACCCACCCATATGTGCAGCCCTCTCCTGACACCCCCTCCAATCTCTTGTCCAGCCAGGCACCTGCCCCACACACCCAGATGCAATGCATGTCTCCCACATCCCTACCGGTAGAAGCTAGTGTTGATGTGCTTCTCTGAGGGGAAGCCCAGCATCCCGCAGACCACACGGCTGTTGTTCCTGGTCCAGTTAGCATCACACACTTGCCTCCAACGCCCATTGTGCTTCACCTCCACAGCACCTTCCATCACTGGCATGCTCATCTTGGCCCGTGCCAGGATGGGCTTGAGCCGCACCTCCTCCAGGCTCAGCCCTGGCACCTGCTACAGCGGGCACGGAGGTGGGCATGGGGCTCCAGCATCGAGGGCAGGGTGTTCAGGGGACAAGGGGAAGGGTCAGAAGGACCTGCTTTAGTTCCCTCGGTGTACCCTGCTGGACACAGGGGACTGCTATGGTGTCTACTCACCTCTCCCAGGTGACCAGAGGTGGTGGCTCGGGGGGAGCTGCCAGGCAAGTGCTGTCCTGAGCACACCACACCAGCATCTTCGCCATGGTGACAGTCACTGATGCCCCAGCCATTGTGAAAAAAAAAAGGAGCCTTCGCTGCCCCCACACCGCACGTTGTCCAGCCAGATGGGGCCTGGGGACACACAAGACTGGGGACCACCATTGCGGAGGTGCCTGTCTCCCTCCCCAGCACCATGCGCCCCATCCAATGCCTCCCACAGGTTGCCCTCACCCATAGCTCGACAGGCAGGCTCCCCCAGCCAGCAGTAAGCACACTGGCCTTGCCAGG
>NW_008692319.1:0-467 GCF_000695815.1 Acanthisitta chloris
CCCCTTATTTTCACCCCAAATTCCCTGAAATTGGCCCAAATCCCCAGATCTCTGCCCAACTTCTCATCATTCCACCCCAAAGTCCCTCAGTTACTTCCATCCAAATCCCCCTATTCCTCCCCAAATGTCACATCTTTACCTTGAGGGATTGGTTTAGTCCCTGGGAATTGGTTCCACAATCCTCATCATTCCCATTGCCCTTGATTGCATGAACCAGACACTGTGCCTGGAGAGGGAAATGCTCTGAAAATGCTGTGTCCACACACTGTTTGCATTGCAAGTAAAATTCCCTCCTGTGCCAGGGCAGCACAAAGCTTATGGACCTTCTCTTCCCTTAAAGATGACTCAGGTGATGCTCTGTGCTGCTCTGATGGGGAGACGTGCAGCCTATGCCCTTTCGACTCTCTCTTCCCAACCAGAAGTAGGACCTGGCAGCCCTGGCAGCACTGACCTCATTGACCTTAATT
>NW_008692320.1:0-18210 GCF_000695815.1 Acanthisitta chloris
CCCAGGTCCCTTTCTGCCTGGTGCTCTACAGCCACTGTCCCTAGCCTGTAGCACTGCATGGCATTGTTATGGCCAACATGCAGGACCCAGGATGCAGGGAAATAGTCTCGAGTCAAGCAGTGTAGTAAGCAGAGACAGGTGGATCAGGAACAGGAGGGGATGGGATCAAAAATGGATAGGATCATAAAGGAATGGCACAAGAAGGTGCAAACATTGAGTCCAAGTTGCCACATGCCCTGAACTGCTCACATCAATGGGTAAGCTGTCAATTGGGATAAGTGCTTCAGGAATACAGATGGAAAACTTGATGGATTAAAGTGGTTAATGAGAGAAAAAAATGAGAAGAAGAAAAATGTGGAGTGGCTGAAAATAGTTACAGGAGAAAAAAATCCACCTGTGGATTGGGAAAGCAGCAGAGATGAATACATATATCTCATCAAAATGCAAAGTGCAGTTTGGAGATCTCAGTGCTAAAAGGCACCAGAGGAGGTGGTAGTGGGGTATGTAGGTTAATACTGAAAGTGTGTTATTAGTAATGACCAAAGACCTTTAGCCTCCTGTCCAAAATCCTCTTTTACTGTATAGAATGGGGAAGTAAACTCGATCATGTTGGGCTATTTAGTAAGCTATTAGTGCATTCATCTTTTCATCATTTGACAGGTGGAAGTAGTAGTCCAGCTCTTAGTTTTAATTATAAGGGATTCCAGATGTAGAATAGGACATAAATTAAAACCAGATCTACTCATATGTCTTTTCAAAGTAAGCCAACCTCAAGGTATCTGCTTTTCATTTCAAAATGTTATTAAAGCTATTACTAAGAAATTCATAGTCTTAGCATGCTCCAATAATTGACACCTTTAAAGTGACTAAACAGATTTAGAGTGTGCAGAAAAGTAAATTTGTCTTAGAGAATGACTCTAATCATCCATTTACATAGGATGGACAAATCAGTGTTTGCATCGGGAAGGGCTGGGCCAGTAGCCTGTCAGGATGGCTCTTGCTGCCTACCCCTCTGCCTGGCCTGGCTGCTGGTTGTTTCCCTGGTTGTGCTACTATGCGAGGCAAGATAAAGAATTGAGGGCTGATCCAAAGCCAGTGAAAGTCACCAGGAGTCTTTTGGTGAGCTTTCCATCATAGTCTCCTCCTCTCATGTTGAGCTATGTTACATTAGGTTGGAAGTAGCATTTTTTTTCAAAAGAAAATTAAATCCAGAACCATTTTTTTCCCAGTGATAGTGTTCTTAAACCCCTAACTGTGCAAGGAAACCTGCAGATCCCTTTCTAAATAGCCTTTCTTTCCCCCAGACCTCTTTAGCTGGCGATACGTTACAACCATGCAAATAACGCTGTACATCTGACTTCATAAAAACTCTGAGGTTTCCAATAATTAGAATGATAGCTGGCAAGTCTGATAAATTAGAGAAATAACTTGTTTGGTGTAAACTGAGCCTGTTTCTGAGGCAGAAATGTTAGGCTTTTATCCTCTGGAGTGTGATTGAAAGGGTGAGAAGTTAATTTGGCAGCTTCGCTTCTATGGTTTCATAATGTTTCTCCTCCCCCCTCCCCTCAGCTTCAGGGAAGGACTGTGATTTCAGTACTTTGCGCCTGCCCTCATACAAGGCAAGAGCATGACCCGAAACGAAACCCCTCTCCCCAGGGCACATCCTGAGCAGTAACAGCTTGGCTCAAGTGTTTCTTATGAACAGCCGTCCAGAGCACTTGATCTAAATCATGCCATTTCCTTCACAGTATGGCACAGTTAACAAGTCAGTGCATCAACACAATCTGCAGATGGCAGTTCAAAAGGTGCACGTTCCCCAGCAAGATAAAGGGCAATGAGTTCCATGGGTTAGCTCATTACTTGGATTCAGGCAGGGGCTCCGTAGGGGTGTGAGGGAGGAAAAGGGGGCAGGCAAACCTTGAGAATGCATGTCTACACAAATAAAGGCAGCGTTGCAAGAAGCATGTTATTGAAGTAAAGTGCAAACAGCTTGCAGAGCATGGCTTCCTTCAGAGGTGGCTTGTTTTGCCTCTGAAAAACAAGAGGAAAAGGGGAGTGAAACCAGCGGCAACACGCCGTGCCTGTGTTCCTTCCTTTATCCACAAGGCCTGGCAAATTGGACACCATTCCCTAAGCAAAGCCCTAAAATCCACAAGAGGCAAGTGAGGCATCCACAAGGGCTGGGGCTCGTGGTTGCTCTGCATCCTCTGGTTCTCAGGTCTCTAAGCAACCTGTTCTAGTGGAAGATTACCAACCCATGGCAGAGGGGTCGGAATAAGATGAACTTTAAGCTCTCTTTCAACCCAAACCATTCTGGGATTCTAGGATTCTCTTCTGCTTGGGAAGGAACCTGCTTTCTGGAGCGTGGCAGAAGGGCTTCTAGAGAGCAGTCTGCACTCCTGCACAAATTACATTAGAGCTCAACATCCAGTGAAGAATCTCTGAGACATATTAGTTCTTTAGACTTCAAAACAAGCTTAAATTGGAACCATATTGCTGGAATACTTCTTAGCTAACATTTATATTACTTCAGTTACCAAATCCAGACTAAGTCCCAGGACTCGGCAGGGGAGAACATAATATATTAGGAAGTAAGATGGGGGTGTGCTTTCTGGCCTCCTATTTTATATAAATGTACAAAAAGTTTCCTCACACTAGCAAGGAAATGACTACAAGGCCCTAAAATGCCGATTTCCAGAGGCAAATGAGGGAAGTCCACTGCCCCTCCTCCCCTCTCTCCCCTGACCATTCTGTGTGTGCCATGCCTTGGGGATAGTTTGGATTACTTGGGGTAAGGCTGTTGCATAGGAGCTCAGGTATCAGAGCAGATAATTATACACATATAGCGAGATACAGCAAAGGTCTCAGTGAATTGTCAGAGGATGAGATACATCTCGGGAGACCAAACAAGCCTCCCCTATGCTGATCTTTGTAAATGAATCTCTTTGGGAACTATCAAGATGGTGCTTTACCACGATTTTCACTGCTGAGGAAAAAGGAACTCATCCAAGCTGTTTGTTTTCCAGGTGGTATCAAAAGCTGGCGAGTGAAGATTTTTTTCCTGTCTGCGCCTACATTGGTGTGAATGCCCTGAAAGGTGCTAACATATGTGCTGAGCTTGGAATTCCTGCAGCAGGGAAGTTCAAGGCAGGTTAGGCAAGAGAGGAGCAGTAACCTCACAATCCCTCCCCTTCCCTCCCCATAACTTCAAACCTACAAAGGCTTTCCACTGAACTCCCTGGTCTACATCGCAATTCCTTTGGAGAAACAGTGCTAAAACTGGGAAGGGCAAAGCCTGAGTGGCTGCTAGGCAGAGCTATGTTGAGCTAAGTTCATTCCTGGTGTAATTTGATTGATTTAGTCGAATTATTCAAGAGAGAAATTTGGCTTCAGGCTTTTGGGTGATGTGTCGTGTTGCTTTATTTAACTTACGAACAGGTGCTTAGCAACAGCATCTTCCACTGGTTTATCCAGAAATCTTCACTTCTTTCTGTCATTATCCCTTCTTTAATAGCCTTCCAAGCTGTGCTGAGGTAAAAACTGAGCCAAGACTCCAGGCTGTGCCCCACTGAGACACACAGGGACGCAGCACCAGGCCCTGTATCCATTTCTGTCTTACAACAGTGCCTGGTAATTGTTATTTCTCTCTCTTCAGTGAGATAAACAAAGGATAAAGAGCTGTGAGTCTGAGACTTTTCTGGATTTGATGAGTTCAACCTTAAGCTAAAGCAGCCAAAGAAGACTGGATGGAAAGGAGCTGAACTTCATTTCATCAGAAATGTTCCATCATCTGGTGAGACTGATGGAAAACAATTGATCTTTGATATTTCAACATAGTACTGCACAGTGCTGTGCTGAGCATTGTGTGTACCAGGGTTGTAAGAAATACAGTGTTTTCTACCCCTTTTCCCATCTTTCTTGGGAAGACATGAGGAAAGAGGGATGAGCAAGCCTTTCCTCTGTATAAGCACAGAGCCCTGAGCCCTGTGTGCTCTGCCTGTGTCGTTTCACTGGTGTGGAGCTCAGCTTGTGTGGATGGTGGAGGTCCTCACTCACGAGAGCTATGGCAGCCACAGCCTGCCTAATCTCTTATCTCTGTGGCTGAACCCTTCACAGGCACTGCTTGCACAGAAAGTGTTGTTTGCTTTCTTACCTTACACCTGAAGTTCAGCTTGGTAAGATACACCTGACAAACAAACAGGTGTGACTTATGAAAAGGATTGTATGACAGCATTGCTTGTAACAGCAGGAAACAAAATTTAGTGAATTAAGTCCCTTTCATCTTCGTCTTCCTGTGATTTCCCTCCTAATGATGGATGTCAGAGAAGAATATGGTTTATTCTGGTAGTTCTTACTGATCAGTGTGCTCATATTTCTTAGAGTTGCAGTGGAAATCTCTAGTGTTGTGCTGAAACAGAATCCCAGACCCTCACAGTGCCTTACTCTTCCAGAAAACATTCTGCATCTTTATCATGAAATATTTGGGTGATGATAGCCCTGAGAAGCACCAAGGATGAGGGACTCTGTTGTGCAAGGAGCCATACACAGAGGCAGGGAATAAAGAGCTCAATCTCATGTGGGCAGTCTGCAGCAGGGCACACAGACCTGGCTCTCCTGCCTCCCAGTCCCATGCTTTCATCATGAAATCACTCAGTTCTTTCAGCTGCATCTCCAGGCTCTGTTCTTAGCACTGTAGTTTCTCTGTCCCTCATGGAAACCCCAGGGCTGGGCTTCACAGACTCTCTGCAACTCTATCCCTTTGGACTGTAATTGATTTGGAGTCAGGTGGTGGTGTAACATAACCCGTATGGAATCTGCTGGTGAAGTTTATGGCCATTCAGTTAAAGAAAAAAAAAGGAGGAATATAGAGGGGGAGTAGGAAGTGAATTGAGTTTGAGTTCTGGGATGTGAAGCTGTGCTGTTTCTCAGCCCAAGGAGAATAACTTGTAGAGGCTTTGAGTGTGGAGAAATCTATTACCAGCTCATGTACCTCAGTCCTGCTCAGGCTGGCTGTGACAGCCTGTGTGTACACAGAAGGACCTACAGAGAAATCCCTGTCCCCAGCTCTGGTCAGCCTTTGAGCCAGTGTGGAAAAGCAGAGGATTGCAGAGGGAATGCAGAAAACACTTTCAAAAAGAATTGCTCACTTGATGGCTCTGCACTGCCTGACTGTGTGGCTGGAGTATATCTCTGGACTTCTCTGCCCCCTCACCTAAATTTCCATGGCTTTTGTGTAGCAAAGGAAGACATTCCAGTGTGGCTCCTAGGTCCCTTGCAGGCACTGCAGGCAACCTGATGTTATGTGCAGATTCAGACAACTGATTCTATTCCAGATTGGAAGTCTTCAGCTAAACTGGGAAGACCTCCATTGACAGCACTGGATTTTCTGATTTGGCAAATTCATCTGGGATGAGAGAGGATGGGCCAAAATGTGGCTCTTTCTGTGACAAAACCTTTCACAAGGTTTTTTAGAGGTTTGAAGACATTCCTCCAGGTGCAAAAAGGACTAGTGAAGACTTCTTACCCAGCTGGTGGGCTTCCACCCTGAGCTACACTGCAAATACCAACTGTTCAGTGACAAGCACGATGTGACAACATTATGTGGTATGTGTTAAGTGAGGCTGTACTTTTAACCAGGTACCCCTGCATTGCTGAAATCACAACAAACAGAGTGAAAAAGGCAGCTGTGAGAGCTCAGGTCCTGACTATGTGTATTGTGAGACAAATACTCGTAGCTGTGCTGCAGCCGTGGTGATTTACTGATCCACGGGAAGCAAAGCCTGTGTGAAGCAGTAATATTTGTCAACAGGCACATTTGTACAGCCAGAAAAAAAAAGGGCAGGCCATCAGACGCACAGGTTAGGCATTACTCTTGCTGCTGTCACTGCTGTAATCTAGGATCCTGCTTTCCAGGAGGGAGGAAGCCAGGCTGTAGCAGACTGTTCCTCTCTCTCTCTGGGATATTGGATCAGTCCTCATCTGGGACAAAATGCTCCCTTACAGGGTGGCTGTGGAGGGACATCCTGCTGCTACCACAAGTCACTTTGCCACTCTTGTAGGCAAGTGAGGTGTGAAGGACAGAAAGGAGAAGTTAAGGAAAGAAAGGGTTTGCCTTTAAGTGCTTTAATCCCTGAGTAGTGAGTGGTATCTAAGTTGCATCAGCCACCCAGAGATCCTGGGAGACCTCAGGTCCTTGATTACTCTCCTGTGGCACATCTTTTTCCTTTGCCCCTCAGAGGTTCTTACAGGCAGTACTAACCAGGGGAGGTTTCCTGAGGAAGGGTTAAGTTAGGGGTAAAACAGTGGCAGGATAAGGAGGAATGGCTTCACACTGACAGAGGCAAGGGTTAGATTTGATGTTAGGGAGTAATTCTTGACTGTGAGGGTGCTGAGGCACTGGCACAGGTTGCCCAGAGAAGCTGTGGCTGCTCCATGCCTGCAATTGTTCCAGGGCAGATTGGATGGGGCTTGGAGCAACCTGGGCTAATGGAAGGTGCCCTTGCCCATGGCAGGGGTTGGAACTGGATGATCTTTAAGGTCCCTTCCAACACAAACCATTCTGTGAATCTGTGATTCTGTGACATTTCAGTCCCTCTGCTGTATCCCTATGCAGTCCAATGCCCCAGGTATACTTAGTGTCCTGCTGATCCTTTTCCCCGGGACTGCCCTGGTCTCTCTTGTCAGCCCCACTCTGGGAAGTCACTGTCATACCTACTGCACACACCAGGATCCTGCAGAACAGCCCTCGGGGTGATCCATCTTTCCCCGTGGTGTATGTACCAGAGCCCTCCTGTGCTCTGAGCTCTGCTCTGTATGGTTACCCTGTCCTCCCTCAGTGGAAAATGTGATGTAACAAGGTTGAACCCAGTCAATTTGTAGTGAAAAATAGCCTCCTATAGAAAGGTACAAATCAGTAAATGAAAACAATAATAGGCACTTCTGAATTACCCTATGGCTTTCTTAACAGAGGTTATCATTGCCCATTGCATTTTGTTGGACACTTCCCACATCTGTAGCTTGCTGCTCCTCCTACCATTAACTCTACCAGATTCTTCCATGGGGTGATATTTTTTTAAAAGAGAAAATACTGAAGCCCCATGTGAAAACAGGAAACTCCATGAATTTTTTATAGTGAAATTTTTCCACTAGGGAAACATCCGTATTTTACAGTTTGCAAAATGTGTGGGACCATAAACTGTAAAGCCACACAGAGAACCACAACTCCTTTGTACTTTAAAAATAGACATAAAAGTAATTTCTCCAGGAAAAAAATGTGTATTTTTAAAGGTGAATATTTGTAGGGCTTATAAAAGCTATTGGTCTGTTCTTGGAAATGGAATGATCATGTTTAAAAAAGGAAAAGTCACAGATTGTGGTGAGTCTACTGTGACTGAATCATCTCTGTAGTATGTGCTCAACTGGACCAGCTATGGAGCAGCTGCACAAGGACGTGCAAGATTCCCACCCAGCATAGGAGCCTCTAGTTCCCCCACTTCACCCAGAGATGAGGGGACAGAGATGAGCAGGGAAGTGGTGAAGAAGATCAGGAAGAAACTCAGGCTATTTAATTTCTCTCCCAGTGCAGCAGCCAGTGGAGCTGAGCTGGAATGAGGGAAAAGCAAGATGTACTGGCCACAGGACTGCCATGTTTCCCCTCACTCTGCAAGAAGTGGGAGCAGGGAAGGGGTCACACTTTATTCTCCCAGCTCCTTGGGGGTGGTACAGGAATGACCACACTCAAGGCTTAGAGCCAGAGCTCAGTCTCACCCTGTGGCTGTGTCATTCATAGGAAATGAGACTGACACTTCTCTGTTTGGGCTGTAGCCAGGGCTGTGCAGGACCTGGCAGGGCTGGTCTCTGCAGCTGCCCTGCTGGGAGATGCACATGTGGCAGGATGGTGGATTTTAGCAGATGCTCTGTGCATGGGACAGCACAGGGATGTCATCATGGGATGTCAGGAGGTATTTCAGACATCTGTTGTGGGAGTGGGCAAAGGGAGAGGTGGTGATCTCCCAGCATCTAGTGCTGGCTCTGGCTCTGGCTCTCTGTTAGGGAGATGAAAAACCAAGGGCAGGATGTGTTCCTTGGCATGCTCAAGCATCTGGTCTGAATATTGAATTGCACCAGGGCAGGTTGTAGTTCTAGGCAAAGCTGTTGCCTTGGAGCTGGCAGACTCCCTGCCCTGCATCCTGCTTGGTGCATATCAGACCTCAAGAGAGTCATCTCTTCTGCTACTGCTTTGGTGGAGAAGTTGGGATGCTTGGAGGAGGTGGCCTTTCCCAGCAGCAGCAGCTGTCTTGCAGTCCTCTCCTTCTTCCCTGCAGCAGGAGTAGCAAACCTTACTCTTCACAGCTCTTTCCCCTTTCTCTTCCTCCACATCTTTTGGCTCTACCTCTGTGTCCAGGCAAGAGGGGTCAGTTTCTGGCATTGCCTCATCTGTGGGTGACAACATTCACTCTCATCTGTGTAGCAGAGGACACTTTATCTGACCCCTAATTTCATAATGACATCCTGTTTATCAAAGTTTATCCTGCCATTTCACATGGATAGGAATGTTCTTTTCCATGTGCTTCTCAGTCCTAGTGTTGTTGAAGAGTGTAATATTCTGGTCTGCTGTTTGTTTACAGCTGCCTTTCATCTTCAATTATCCACTATATTTTAGCAGTGGATAACTGACTGATTCCTGTATTCAGGCCAAATCCCTCTTGTTTGGCTCATGTGAGTAATCTAAGGAAGTCTGACACTTTGTTCCCTGATCTGTCTGGGAATGCTTGCATGACAAGTGGTCCACAGGCATGGGACCCATGAGCGGGAGTGGAGTCCTGAGGCTGAGTCCCATCTTCCTTTCATTCCATAGGCACTAGGCAAATGCACCAGTCCCAGAGTGTGGCTCTAGCAACTCATCCTGTTCCTGGCCAGCTGGATAACATAAATTTTTACAAGCCATTGGTACAGAGTGTGGAATATACCAGCTGCCTTTCCATTTCCAGGGAGGGGTGAGACAAGGCCTCAGGCCATTCCAGTTGGACAGCACTCCTGAAAAGGGCAACTAGATGAGTTGGAAACATGCAAAGTGAAAAACTTTCCCAGTTCTTGTGTGCAGCTGTCATCATTAGCACAAACAGGCTGGTGCTGCCAGAGCTGCTGGGCTTACCCACTGCTGGGGCTCATTTTACACAAAATCACTGCCCTGCTCTGCTGGCAAATGTTGGTTTTTTGGATGCCTTCCTGCAGCTGAGCTGCAGAGTACTGATAGTGGTTTATCTCGGGATGGGGCTGCATTTTCCCTGCTTCACCTGCTTAAAGGGATGTGGGATATGAGCTCTGCAGAGGTCTAAACATGGACCAGGGTGAGGTATGTGAATTTAGAATGATTCATTTCTTTCTGTCATGTGCCATCACCACTTCCACAGTGGGGTCAGCACCTGAGAGAGGGCTGGTCCATCCTAACAGCATTTCCTTTGGGCCTGGGAGATGTGGGTTCAGTTTTCTGCTCTGTGACAGATTGTCTCCGTGAGCCTCAGTAAGTAACTTAGATTCTCTGTGATTCAGTGTCATGTGTAAAATGGTGATTATAGTCTGACCCTTCCTCGCTAATGCACATAAAAGAAAGTGAATTAATGCTAGTAGTCAGCCATTAAAATGTTGTGAGCCCAAGGGAAAGGAGTCTCTGCCCTCAGGAGATGAACTAATTGGGAAGGACTAAAGTAAATGGATGAGGTAGTTTAGGTTTGGAGATGAAAGGGGTAAAGGTATGGACAAGGTGAGGCAGGGAGAGGTGGTTGCTGGAAAACCTTTGGCAGATGTGGAAGGAACATGAGGATGCTGGAAACAGAGTCATCAGGAGGAGAATGAGTGGGAGAGCAGGAGGTATAAAAAACACTAGAAAAAACCCTAATTTTTGAGGAGAAATGACATCAGTCAAGAACACAGTGTTGAGCACCTGGGCTAGGAAATGATGAAGAACAGGAGGATGTTGTGGAATTGGTGGTTGCTCTCTGTGTGCATGCTGAGGTGGCTGCAGGGACATTGCCTGCCCTTGGGAATCACTTGGGTTTGATAACTGAAACCACACTGTACATGTCCCAAGCTGAACTGTTTGTCCCCAGGCTCTATCTTTGTCTTGTTTATTTGTGGGTTTACTTGCATTTTTCTTGAACAAAGGCCTCATTGTCTGCTTTTACAAAATCAAAGTTATTTGGGGTGTAAACTGGCAGTGTCTGGTAGAGCAGTGGGTTTACAGTTTGGGATGTTTGCAGAGCTTGTAAATAAAGTTCCCATGCAGATAGCAATAGCAATCGTGGCAATTAAGATCTCTGGTGCCTGAACTGAGCAGTTTGGCCAAGTCTGACCATTTGTGTGGGCTGCAAAGACAAGGCAGTCTCTGAGCAGCTTGTCCACAGGTGTGAGCCTTATAGCTTCCAGTGTTTTCCAACATGGAGAACATCAGATGTGCCATCAGTTTATCAAAAGGCTCTAGCTGGTATCCAGGGAACTACAGAAGTGTAATACAGATGTTTGTATGGAAAAATCAGTTAAAAATAATGGACACATGCTTAAACATGACTTGCTTGGGAAGAACATGGAACGTGAAGGGATGTCCTATCCTACAGATGTCTTGGAGTTCTTTGGAGGGATCAATGAACAAGTGAACGAGAGTGATCCTATATATATATATAGTGGTCCTATATATATATATAGTGATCCTATATATATATATATATTGCTGATAGGTATCATCCATTTGGGAATTCCAAAAGGTTATGCATAAAATCTTCCATAAAGGCTTTTAATGAAACTTGGCATCCATAGGCTAAGAGAGAAGCTCCTTGCAAGGATAAATAACCCACTTAGAACAACAGTATACAGAGAGCTGAACTAAATAGTCAATTCTTGCAGTGAGAGAAGTTCACTAGTGGAGTCCTGAGCTGGGGCATGTGTTGTTCAGTGCACTCATAAGTGGTCAGGGGAGGAGAGAACAAACAGTGAGGAAATCTGGTGGTGAGGCAGGATTCAGTCAGGGGAATAAAGTTGTTGATGGATAGTGAAAGAATGTAAAAGAGCTTGGCACGAGTGAGTGGCTGACCACAAAATAGAGGGTGAAAATAACAGATAGCAATGAATGGCTGCACACTGGGAGATGTGATCCAGGTGTCATGTATGAGGTGAGGAGCTTCAATCTGGCCACTGCCACTCAGGAGAAAGAAGCAATGATCACTAGTTTTTTTGGGTACTACTGTGAAAATGTCAGTTCAATGCTCAATAGAACTCAAAAAGCCTCAAATCATGTGTTAGGAGTTAGTAGGCAGGGAGTGGTGATGAAAAAAGAAGATCCTTACACTGTTCTACAAATCAATTTATTGCCTACTCATTCAGTGTGGTGGACAGTTCTGGACCCTCATCTTGATGTCACAGGATCATGGAATATCCTGAGCTGGAAGGGACCTACAAGGATCATCAATTCCAACTCCTGGCCCTGCACAGGACGTCCCAACAATCCACCCTGTGCCTGAGAGCATTGCTTAAATGCTCCTTGAGCTGTGTCAGGCTGTGACCTGGGGAGCTGTTCCAGTGCTCAACCACTGGAAGGGGAAAGAACCTATTCCTAATATCCAGACTAAACCTCCCCTGACACAGCTCCATGCCATTCCCTCAGGAACCTTCAGAGAACAGTAGGGTTGATAAACACCTGGGATGGAGGTTGGGATTTGTTAGCCTGGAAAAGCTGTGCATATTGACTGACAGTATCCAATGGGATCAGCTGTTCCTGTATCAGTACAAGATCCAGGGGGCAATGGGAGCTAATTCAGCTAATGGGAGTTCTGTTCAAACCAGACAGAAGAGATGAATAGTTCATCTCTGGAGCTTCTTGTCAGAGGATGTGCAGATGGATACAAAAATATTTTTAAGAGAGATCATTCAAATAGTTGGAAGAGACATCTGTGGAGTGTTTCTAATCAGAGGAACCATGAAATCCACTAGGCTGAGCAGACCTGGAAGCCGAACAGTATTCAGACAAGTATCGTAAATAATTGCCTTGTTCTTACCCTTTGCTGGATGTCTCCTTAGGATCACTACAGGGAAAAGGATATTGGTGCTTGCTCTGACCCAGCATGGCAAGTCTCATGCTCTCACATCTGTGTGCTGTACAGGCAAACATGCACTGGACAGTCAGATTCACACATAGTCCTGTATTTGAGGAGAGCAAGGTCTAATCTCTGGGGTGAGAAGACAGTTTAAAGTCAATTAGACCTTTAAATTCAATTAGACTTTAAATTCAAATTAGACCTTAAGTTCTAACCCGCACAATCTCTTGAGTTTTTCACCTTTCTAGGGAGAAGATCTCTCTACAAATCACCCCATAAAGAAGTTCAAAGGATGTTGTCCCTGAGAAACTAGACAATGTGGTCAATAAGCTTGAAATAAACTTATTTGCAATTGGAGGTAACAGAAGATATCATTTTTGTTTTGAGACTAAACTTTTAGCTGATGGTGTCTTGGCCTCTTTCACCAGTGGACACTGGAAACTAGAGACTCTTCCCTGTGGAGACTGGAAATGCTGTCCACATTCCCTTCAGTTCCACTTAATACAGAAAGCTGGCACAAGAACATGCTAAGAAGATTTGGAGACTCTTTGTTAGCCAAAGCAGTATTGGTTTTCTGAGCTGCAAAAAGTGATGATCCATCTAATGCTGGTTCTTCTCACTGAGCATGTGAGATCACCATGACATGTCTGCACTTTGCATCTGCTTTGCACTGTTCCTTCTCCATGATTTATCCAGAAAGTTGCTAAATTCATTGAGGCATATTGAGCCTGTTCTTGAGATGCATAAAATATCCTCTTATCTGGAAAGATTGGACCAGTGTACCTTGAAGACAAATAAATGAAATTTTCTCCCCAGGCTTGTTGTCATCTGCTGTTTCCATCTAGAAGGCAGATCCAAAACGATTGTGAATACCTGCTGAAATGGTAATGAGCCTTCGGAGAACTGAGGAATGCTCAATATTTTCACACCTCTGTTAAAAAGGTCAATAAAAGGCTTCAAGAGGACTTACTTACCTGCAAAGGAATTGTTCTCTTCTGAACTTTTCTCGAATTCTGACTATGCTCACGAGACCTTTTTTCACTTGTAACCCTTCTGTTTCTTTTTTTTCAGCTGTCCAGCAATTCTGATTTCTTGTAAGGAATAACAAACAAGGAAGGGCAGAGGGAAAATCACTATGGTAAATCTCTTTCATAGCTTTTTTATTTCCAAGGAAGATATTTTATTTAGACTCATCCTGAATTCCTGTCCAACAAATTAACAGATTTCCACCTTAAGTATTCAAGTAGTAACTACATCACTTATTTTTGTTGGAGCTGTGAAACATCAGGGACAGGAGCAAGTTTAGTAAACTGGATATAGGAGGCACCATCACTTTATTTAAGTGGGTTATGCAGTTTAGATCCTGTTCATGTGACCCATTGGAAGATAAGAGCAATCACACCTTGTCAGTACTGAGAACCTTGATTTTGGCTTCCATATGTATTTAGAGTGGTTGTGACCTGTCAGACTTCCAGACATCCAGGGAACATCACTGCTTGTTTCACCAGGACCACTTAGGCCATCTGGGGAGGAAAATTCTGGAAGAAGATTCTTATTTTGTGCATTTGTCAGTTAGTACATTCAGGTATGTCATATCATCATTGAAGCATCCGAGCTGCAACAGACTTGAGAACATTTTAGAGCTATTGTAACACTTGGGAGTATGCTGAGGAATAGATCTGGGATTTATAATCACTGGGAAAAGAAGAAACAGTTCCTTACTTGTACAGTAACTCTCAGCAATGTGCTAGGCACAAAATCTCTTCACAGATTGCTCCACTGTAGATTTTACCATAAATTATAGATCCAGAGGAGATGCCCTTGGAATTTGCAGTCAGGACACTCAAGTTTTTTTCATTCCTCCTGTTTTTTCACCCACAAAAAAAGATTTATCATCCCCTCCTGGGTTTTGAATATCTCAACAACTTTCTGTGTCTTTTCAACACTCCTCCCTAATACCTCATTACAGAGTTGGTGGCAAGATACTGTCTTTCATCTGCTCGTTCACTCACTCCACAGAAAGTACCTCAAGATCTGCATAAGGATAGCTCACTAGGGTTCAAGTACTGATTTTTCTCTTTGACCTTTGCACAGCCCTGGGGCATTCTCCAGCTACTTTGTGGTCATGGTAGCTCATCTGAAGACTCAAGAAATACAAATCCAGCCATAAAGATGTTTCCACTGCTATCCAAGAGACCTCAACTGCCTGTATGGATACATGAGAAGCAAAAGTAGAATCCATGTGGACAACACATCTTGAACTATAATTACCATATGGTAAATAGTCATTCTTTATTGTATTGTCAACAGGCAAGGATCATGCTCTGATGTGGAGGCTTAGGGTACTGCTGACAGAGTTAATGGATGAATCCTGGGGGAATACTCTTCTTCCCACTTGACACTCAAGTCACTTTTCTTAATTGTAAAAACATCTGTAAGAAGAAGAGAATGAGTTGTAGGCCTTGACAGCTGATCTTCCCATGACTCATTCCACAAAGACAGACTTGTCTTGTGCCTGTCCTTTATCTTCATCTGAAGCATTTGCCAAGAGGAGGGTGTGAGTTTTGATTAAATTGCAATAGTCAATTTCAGATTTTCCATCTGAAGCCTTTGCTCCAGAAGGAGAAATGAAGCTTCATCTCGTGGCAGTAATAAGGTTTTAAGTTATTTTGGGTGGAGCCAGAGTATTCTCAAGGCACTTTGGGCTTTTCTACCTTTGTGTGTAAGGTTTAAGGAAGAAAACTGGTTTTATTCAGTTTCAGGTTGGTATGAATTAGATTGGTATGCAGAGATGGAATTTTGACTTGGATGTTAATAGTGGCAATGGGAACACATGCAGAAGTTAACAGCAAGTTGTCTACACCTCAGCTACTTGTCTAACTCCCACAATAATGACTGAAGATAATTAAGGTATGTCAGTCTTCCAAACAACACTTCCAAACCAACTCAGGCTATATGATCCCTAAATTATCTATTTCATTGGTTTTCCTGACAAACTCAGGTGTAGATATCTCCAAATTAGGTATCTACAGTGACTTTAATAACCTTCCTCCGTTATGGATTTCGGCTGGTTTTGTTCCTTTCCACTTTCATTGCTGGCAGGTAGCTCTCAGTCTTTCCCAGCAGCTCGAAATCAAGGAAGGCCTTCCTAATTTCAATTAGATTATCTTGCCAAAGTAAGATTGATAGTCAGTGGTCTCAAAATACAAATACTTTCACAGGTACAAAATACTAGTAGTGTTTTTAATTTGCTGGAGAAATGCTACTGGATAAATTTGTTGGAGAAATGTGCTAGCTAGAAGCTAGGATATATTTGATCTTTTTACATGAGAGGGGTATTTGGTAATTAAAGAACCCAAAGATTGTGGCAAAAGGCCCCAGAGATTCTCCATCTTTTGATGTTGTTGCATCATTTGTGAAAGGAAAGTGTCAACCAGCTATGAGCGACACTCAGTCAAAAACACATGGTTGGGTTCAGCACAGAGGTAACCCAGTGAAAGTTAATGACCTGTGATGTATAGGAAATCACACTGGATGATCTAATGGTTTCTTCTGGCCTCACACTCTCTGAGGCCATGAATATGTATCCTCTGAGGTTGCATTCCTAAACGGGAACAGGCAGAGGCTGCTGTAAAAGGCTTCATATTTATTTACTGGGATCCATTCTTCTTTAGCTGCATGTTCACATGGTTCACACCCAGGCTGGTATGGTCTGTGAGAGGAAAGTATGGTTGCTGGTAGCCTCTGCTGTGAGGATTTGGTGCTGTGAGAAGTGATTCACACAGTTCCCAATAGGCACTGCCTTCCAGCATGTTACCACATCTTGGCAGCGTTTGAAGGGCACCCTGTGGGCATGAAAGGCACAAGTGGTGACTCAGAGAGCCACTGGTAAGAAACCCTTTCTGGTGGAATATGCAAACACAAAAATACATACCCTGCTTGTGTTCAGAGTGGTACAGCCTCAGTAATTGGGCTCATGGGTCTGTCAAGAGAAGGCTGTTTCGACTTCCTGCTTAGCAAAGAAAAGCTTTTCCCCAGATTTATTTCATGGAAGGAGAGTGGGAATCAGAACTCTTTGAGCCCTGACACATCCACAACCCTGGCAGTGTTCAAAGGCAGGTTGGATAAAGCCTTGAGCAACCTGCTCTGGTGGGAGGTGTCCCTGCTCAGGGCAGGGGGGTGGGGCTGGATCATCTCTAAACTCCATTCCAACCCCTAAAATTCTATGATGTATGATCCTTGTGCCATGCTGGGGCTGCCCATATGTACTTACAACAGCAGCTTCCTGTGGCTGGTTTTGTTTTCCAGTTGGGTGGGAATATTATCTTTAAACAGACAAGAGAATGAAAACAACTGACTTCAAATCTCTTTCAAAATAAGCATTGAGAAGGCAAGGATGTTCTCAGGAGGGAAGGAATAATGACTGATGAGGAGGCAAGTGAGGGAAAGAAGTGGCAAGGTTTGGGGAATGCTAGGAAGTCCTGTCTGTTTACAGCTCTGTTTATCCACACCTGTGGGTTAGAAATGCTGTCATCTGAGGAGTGGCCCCATATTACAAGAAGGTCAAGCACCAAGCAGACCTAATTAAAAGCTCATTACAAGAGACAATCTCCATTAGCATGCCAAGTCTCATGCAAATCCATTAGCACCAGGGCTCTCTTCGGAAGCTTTAAATTCCAGCCCTGTGCCCCAGGGACTGGAAACCGTGGCCGGTTAATTTGCCATTCTCAGTCTGTGAACATTAGGCACAGTCCTCTTACTTTCTGGATTATTTCACATTCCAGCAAATTAGTTTTATCCGTTCTGAGAACATTTTAACAAAGAAAGTTCTTTTGGCATCACATGGATAAAATAACAAGGGATAAAAGAATGAGCAGTTCCCCCAATCAGGAACAAATAACTTTAAATCTCTCCTGCAAATGCAGCCTTTCCTGTTATTCCCACCCCCCTTTCCTTTCATTTATCTTTCGGCAGTGGGATTTTTTAATTACCTTTCTGCGGCCACATTCCCCTCCCTCTCCCTTTATGATGGTGTTCTCAAGAGCCATGTTTCTTTTTCCTTTATGCCTTTGTGGCAGAACTTGACTAAAGATCTTCAAACTTGTTAAGTATAAAAGTTGGTAAATGATACTATTGTTTGAGTTAAGGGTTGGGGGGGAGAAAGGGGGAAAAGCAGTTTATCAGTGGTGGCTGTGAAGAGGGGGAAGGTTTGAAAAAAAAAGGGAAAGAAAAAAGGCTCAAATGAACTGAAATGGATCAAAGTAAACAGAGACATCTAAAAGCTTTTGTAAGTTAAAAGTGGCTATCTGTTGCAAGTCCTGCCTCATTAACTACTGATAGAAGCACTGTCTTGGCCTTCCCAGATATCTAACGCTGCCTGACTCTAAGGAGATGAACTCCGGGTTATTCCCTCTCCGTTCCCTGCACGAATGCTTAACCTCAGCCTCTCCACGAATGTTTATCCTCTCCCTAGCATGGGAGATCCAGTCCCTAAACTTCAGTCCTCACTCATAGGAAGAAACAAGCTCAGAGAGGAGGAAGGAAGTGGGAGAAAGAGGGAAATATGCCCAAAGCCAGTGTCTTGCTTGGGTGTCTGCTCTGCACCACTTTGACACAACTTTTTCAGGGAGTCAATCATAGAATGAATCATAGAATGTTAAGGAGTTGGAATGGAGTTTAGAGATCATCCAGCCCCAACCCCCTGCCCTGGGCAGGGACACCTCCCACCAGCCTGGCTGCTCAAGGCTTTACCCAAGCTGGCTTTGAACACTGCAGTGAATAGTGAGAGATGGAGTTCAGCCTCGCTGTTCTGGGTTACAGTATCCCCCATGCCGTGCCCATTCAGAGGGGGAAGCAAGCTGAAACTGAGAGGCTTGTCTAGGGAAGCAGGGAGAGTGAGGAGGGATGGGGAGGGGGGAACACGATGGCTCTTTGACTAGGACCAGATAGGTCTCTGTGTAGAGTAATATTACAGCTCAGTCTCTCATAAACAAGCTGCATGCCGGCTTCTAAAGAGCCCATCTGGCATAGCTTTGAGAATGGCAATAATTACAAGCTGATGATGGACATGGAAGAAAAGCCCTGCTGAGCTAGCTCATAAGGAAGTACAGGCCAGGACTGTAGG
>NW_008692320.1:18239-33977 GCF_000695815.1 Acanthisitta chloris
CTTTTGGTGTTCTTAATCACAGACTTTAAATGTTGTAATAAACACTGTTGCATTTTATTGACCAACTCCCATGACAGGCAAATCTTTTTTATTTTATTTTATTTTTACTATTTGTTAGTTCAGAAAGCAGTTGGAGAACAATCATTTCTTAAGACTGGGTCTGTAGATTTACTTCATGAAAAGTGATCCAAACAGCAAGAGCCCCTTTTGTTACTTTGCAATTAAAAAAGAACAAGGGAAAAAGAGGGAAAAGAAATATTTTAGAGTTCCACTTAGCCCTGTGTAGGACTAGGTCACTGATAAAGCTTGCTTTGTTTTGAGATTATCAGTGAGGAATAAAAGATCTAAAATGAGTTGTTAAGTTTTTTTAGGTGAAACTCCTGCTGATTTCACTGGCTGTAGGATTTCCCAGGAAAGAAAGCAGTTTTAGGTATGAGAGGTATGGCCTGATTCTGTGCCAGTGAAGCTCAGGGCACACTCACTCCAGTGATCTAAACCAGTGTCAGTGGAAGGTTAGAGGCCTCATGTGTGTCTGGATTTAAATCTGCTCTTACTGTTGTGACCCAGAGCTGTGTTTCTGAATAAAGGGAGAAATTCCAGGCTCCCAGGGCTCTGTTCCAGTGTCCCTTACAGGTACCAAACACCATTTTCACACTGAAACATGTGAAACATATTTTCACAGTGGAACATGGGAAATGTAAAACACAGCAACATCAATTCCCAGTGCCAGGGAAGGTCTCTCTGGCACCAGATATCACAAATCTGGAGCTAAAAATCACTACATTTTAGCGATGTTGCCACCTCTCTGTCTCTGAGTGTCTGTGTTTCAGGTATAAGAATGTATTTATCATGTGGCTTTATCTGCACATGCATGTGGCAGTGCCATCTCTGTGGACTAGAAATGGGTGTGGGATATCTCTGTGGATATAGGAGTGGAGTGCAAGGGAGTTGTGACAGCTAACACCAGCTGAAGTTCTGCTTCAGAGAGCCTACCTGTTTTCCCAGACTAATTTCACTCTCCTTTCCCTTCTGTGGAGTCTAGAAGATCAAGAGTTAAACAGTTCTGTGAGTTTTATTTGACTGGAGTGCAATAAATCTCCCAGGGTGACTGATAGACTGATAACTCTCAAAATCTGTTCAGTACTCTGTGTGTCAAAGCAGCAATGAGTATGGAGTGTTGTCAGTTGTTTTAAATAACACTGTTTTGACAGTTTATTACAATTCAACACGTGTGATTTGTTTGCATGGAGGAAATCTGCCTTTATTTTACATTGGGTTTTAGTTTAGTTTAGGAACATCAGCCACATATTAGAAATGCTGCATAACACGGTGGGTTGGGTTTACTGATCCAGTTAAATCTTGGAAAAGTCTCTGTGTTTTTACAGGACACATTCTGCTGTGAGATCCTAAATAGCAGAACATTCTGTTCCTTTAGATAAATGTTTGCCTGCAGGTATAGCTTTGTGTTTGTAAATTGTTTCACGTTGCTCCTATTTCTGCTGCAGCTCTTTCATAGACCTCACAGAGTTTCTGCTCTCCTTGTGGCTGTTTGTATCCCAATATTTCATAACACAGATGCTTATTTAGTTTTCCTGATTACCATTTGACTATTTGTTCAGGCATCAGAGGGGTTTCTCCCCCCTTTTTGTTGCAAAGTTGAAGGAATGTGAGGTCAGGGAATGGAAATTTACCTATCAGAGTGCAGCTTTCTTTTCTTTTCATAAACTTCCTTTGGCTTCTTAATCTGAAACTTGCTTGTCAATGTGAAATGATTTCTTTATATTTAACTGTCTCTTTCCAATACAGACTGGAATTGTTCCTAACAAAAGAAGCATGAATTGGTGGAAACTATATATTAAATGCAAGACTATTTGTCTAGTTTTCATTAGGTTGCTGAGTGAGAAGCCCAAACTCCTCTCTTTTCCCAAGGTACTCGGATATCCACCAAGTGCCTTCATCCCATAGCCTTGTTTCCTCTCCCAGTAAACCAGCTTTCCAAAAGAATGCTACACTCTCTGCTCTTTATACTGTCAGCAGTGACAGCAACCAGCCACGCTGACATTTCTTATTGTTTACAAAGGATGAGCTCCAACAAGGCATCTCTGATCATTTGATAAACTCTCCTAACCCTCTCCCCCCTCCCAAGCCTCTGCTCCACTGACCAAACTAACCTTTTCACGGTACACTGCCTGTAATTACCAGTGAAAGACGCTAACCAGAAAGGATCAGAACTTCAGCTAAACACAAACAAACCAGCAAAACAGCCCTGAAGATAAACTACTCCCAGCATTGCTTGGCAAACAGAGCAGGCCAGGAGAAATGGAGTAGCTGCTGGAGGGGGGGGTGGAGAAAGAAGAAATCTAACCTTAAATTCCTTATGTGCATGTATTTTTCATATGAATTTTAAAATTGCTGGAAAAACCAGGCTAGAATAGCATTAAAATAGCCTTATTGTTTATTATCATAATCCTGTATATTTAATATCCCTTTTCCCCTTTGCTTCCCCCACTCCTGCAGAAACTCCAGCCAACACTGGTCAAACTGAGTTCAGGGTTTCTCATAATGAGCCCAGAAATAATGCCTATACCAAACCCAGTTACTTTTCAGAGATGACATGAATTTCACTTGTACCCACCCCTCCTCAGTTCCTAGTGTGGCAAGCAGATTCTCTCCATTCTGTTTTCCTGGAGGTGAGGAGCACCAGCACATGGACTCTCTCCTCTCATCCCTCTCCCAGGAAGGAGAGGTAGGTAGTATTGATGGCCTTGGTTTGCCAAGGAATGTTGTTGATGTGGTGAATGATTTTATAAAAATAGTTTAAAATCCAGCTTAAAGACATTGCATCTGCTGTGGCAGATTCTACCTGAATCAGCTGGATAATGGGTTTGCTTTGTGAGCAGAACTTTTGCCACTGAGCTTTCCTGTGCAAAAGAGTCAGACACAGCTTTCAGGAGGGTGTGATTTTCTTCCCATAGGCTAAGGCTCACTCTTCTTTTCCACGGTAAGAGGACTGTTACATGGAAAACGATGAGATCCAGTTTAGATCTCCATCAGAAATGCAAAGCTTTAAACTGAAACTTTACTTTAGGCAAAACAGCAGCAGAAGCTCTTCTGGCTCTGCAAAATACCTTCCTGTTCTTACAGAAGCCTTGCTTGCTGAGAACCCAGTCATGCCATGTTACTGCAGCATGGAATTAACCTTTTCAGCAATAAAATAATGTTCATTTGCTTGTGTTACTTCTGCAGATGCCATTGATTAAAGCCTCCTCAGGAACAACCACCAAAGTAGCACTGCCACTCCTATGGCCTTTGGACAGGCTTTGTCATCAGGGGGATACTCAACACCTAAGGGACTTCTCTTAATCTTCCTTTCATCAAATTGTACTGTTGTGATGGATGAAATAGTTTGCACCTTAGCCCCAAAACCTTGATCCTCGGCTGGAAGCTTTAGCTGCAACTTCAGCACAAGCAATAACCTGTTGCTAAATTGAAAGTAGCTGAGATCTGTCCTTGTCTGACTTTGCAGAACTTCCATCATCATGAAGGTCTCCAGAAATGCTGCTCATGTCAACACAATTGGTCACGGTAGTACATTGTGCTTTTGCTTTCATTTATTTTAGTGTCAATTTTATGGTTCTCTCTTGAGTTTTTTTCTGTTCCAAGGAGATTTTACAACATTGTCAAACTAGTAAGATATGAAAAGCTGAGCCTAGGGAAGCAGACTTGAAAGCCTTGATTTAAGGAGCATGAAAACCTCCTTTAGAAGTATGTTTCATTTAGCCTTATTGGCTTTCCTGTCTGACATTTTTAAATCTGCACAAAAGTGGCAATTCATGCACTTACAACACACAAAATGACAAGTATCCATAGGTCTGAGATGTCAGGAATTCTCCCAGAAGGACTAGGAATGTCCTTGTGCATGTGATATTCAGAATGCCTTTTGTCCCAGCTCTTCTTGTCACAGTGGGTATGTCCCAGGGAATCAGTTTCCTCCAATACTCTGGGAAGAACAAAGCCAAGTGTTGCATAGACAAATGCAGTTTAATGTATTGACAAATAGGAATAGAATTTAGAGCTTAAATAGAAAATAGAGCTTAAATATACAGAAGAAAACCCCACAACTATAAGGCATATTTGAAGTTTCTAAGCTCATTCTTGTCACAGTGGGTATGTCCCAGGGAATCAGTTTCCTCCAATACTCTGGGAAGAACAAAGCCAAGTGTTGCATAGACAAATGCAGTTTAATGTATTGACAAATAGGAATAGAATTTAGAGCTTAAATAGAAAATAGAGCTTAAATATACAGAAGAAAACCCCACAACTATAAGGCATATTTGAAGTTTCTAAGCTCAACTGTTTATGAAAAAAAAATGCAAAAGCTGGCCAAGATTTCACAACTATTTACCTTTATAAACACCCATAGATAGGAAATGCCTTCTGCCAGTCTTTATTCTGCCCAAAATACTCCCTGGCCAGCGAATGTGAATGCTAAATGCAAAGCTGATTTTTTTTCCTAAACAATGTAATGCATGTGGTGAGGGGAGACTGTAAATTAGCCTTATCAGAAAAAGACTTAACTGCTGAAAAACTGCTTCCTCCCCATAAATGTAGGGAGGATTCATAGATCATAAGGCTAGAAGGGACAATCGGGGTGTGCTGTTTCTAAGGTACTTCTGGCCAATATTGGGTATTTCTGAAATTAGAGACCGGAAAACCTCTAGCTTGAGCCAGGGTGGGCAGTCCATGACTGTGATCCACTGTCTGCATTGGACAGAGATGGAACATGTCACACGTGCTCATCTGTGAGTTACAGTCTCTGCAAACCATTGGGTTTCTTTTTCCTGCTGCTAATGTAATTAGAGTTCCTGTATTTCCCACTCCTGTCCTTTTATCTTGCTCTCTTTCATGTTCCCAAGGCTCACTATCACCTTCATGCTAATGAGACACTCCTTGGCTAGTTAAGTGCTTGTTCTTACCTTGGTACAGGTGAGTGAGCACTTTGGGTCTGCAAGTCTTACCTGTTCTGAATCAACGTGGCTTTTTATGTCTGTGCTTTGTGTTAGTAACTTGGTGTGAGTGCAGCCATGTGTTCCCAAGGCTCAGGATTGCAGCTCAGGAGGCTAAGGAAAGGCACTAAAATAAAAACCTTTAAAAACCCACTTCCCTGTGCTCACATGTGCTTGTCTTGTATCAATCCCAAGAAGCCCTGTGAATTAAGGAGAGGATTTTCACCTCATCCAGCAATCCTTTGCCCTTTTATCTCCACGCTAATGAAGTCATGTCTTGCTGTTTAACTTTCGTGTTACAATTAAGGTTTTTACTTCCTCACGTGTTTCACTGCAGGGAAAGTGGATTCAGAGAAGTTTCAAGGGCCAAAAGACACAAGTCAGAGGAGCAAGTAGGTGGAAATGGAGGTATTTTTCCATGTTATTTATTCCAAGTCAGATTAAAAAGAACTGTAAGAGCAAGTCTTGCTTCCATCAGCATGCAGTGATTGGAAATAAGAAGGCATTTGCCCCAAGAGCTCCCTAACTCAGGAGAAGATGCCATTTGCCTTCAAGGAGTTAGGAGGAGGAGGTGTGGGAGAGACAAAGGTCAAGCTCTGAAAAGCCAACAGGGTAGTTGTTTGAGCCCACAGATTTCTTTCTGGATTTTAGATCCAGGGTTTAAAAATGTGAGCTCAACATTCACGTCATTAATGCACAGAATTACTTTACAGTGAGGGCTAAGAGAGTAACATACTTAAGGTCATTAGTCAGGGAACTGCACATAGATTCTCTACCTAAAATTAAGTGTCTTTGCTAGACAAAGACACTGTCCCTGGACTCTGGATGAAGCAGCTTTTCTGCTTTGTAGATTTTTGCTCTATTGCATTTGCAGGTGCTTCGTATTCAGTCACAGACGGCAAATAGTCAGAACTTATCTGAATAAAATTTTCCTGAATCTTCTGCCTGAACGTTTTCATTGTCAGTTCCCAGCCAAACTGCCTTTCCAGTCCTTTTCCCTGCATTTCTGCAGAGTTCATTGCCCTCATTCCAGCACTGGAGCTTGACAGTTTTGTTTGATGTCTCTTCTCTTGTCTGTACACATCTGTTTGGGCCAGTGGCTTTCAGACTGTGGTGCAGGAAGTCTCAGCCTGCAGGAAAAGGAGGTTGCCACAGTTTGCCTCTGTAGGATTCTATGGGATGACACCAGAAAAAGCACAGTTGCTGTCATTACATTTAGATTTTCTTGAGCATTCCCATGTGAAAACTATATTAAGCTGAAAATTCAAGTGGCATTGCTGGAAGTTGTGTTGTAGAGTAAGAGGAACATCTCCCTGCTGCATGACTCCTGCCCCATGTGCATCCTAGGAGAGCTCCTCTGGGACAGAGACACAGTTCCCAACCAGTACTCTCTCCTGAGTTGGCTGGTCTGTATCTTTTGCATTTAGAAATTACCAAGATGGGATGTTTGCTGATGTAGTAATGGAGGAACTGCCCCAGTGGCTGTTGTGAGGCACTGGCAGGGAAGCATTTCCATCAAGGACACACTGTGCAATATCAGCATTAAAACCAAAATTCATTTTCAAGCAACCAATGTTGCTTTCTGGGGAAACACTCCAAGGAAGCATAGCAAGAAATGGAAAAAAATAGTCTCCGAAACTGGGGAATTTTGCTCCCAAGTTGCTGATCATATTGGTATAGATTAAGGAGAGTTGAGAATATCCTTCCTGATGTGGGTTAACTGTATTTATATGCATTGTGGAGCAGAATTTTCCTCAGCTAAACACTACACCTCTGCAGGAATCTCCTCTTCTCTTGGCTTTGGGCTCTGCTGCTGCTTTGTAAACACACAGTGCAAAGTACCAGCTCACTGCATCCACTGCATCTGGTTCTTTGGCTTTCATTTGTATGTCCAGGCATTGCAACATTGTCTTGTACTGGCTGTCAAAAAGAGCCTTTCTGGCTAAGGAAAACTCCAGGTGCTGTTACAGTGACAGAGTTACAGTTCTTTCCCCACTCCTACTCCCTACTATCAGCAGGGGATAACCCAAAGGCTTTGCAATGCCTCTGCACTGCCCAGATTGTCCCCTATGCAATACATTTGACAAACATAGAGGTGAAATCTGTTGCAAGACAACAAAATCAACCAGCTGAAGCTGCTCTGTGGCCCCAAAGGTGGATGCTGGGGTGTCATGCAGGCTGTCTGCCCTCCCCTCTGGGGGGCTGTGCAGGTGGAGAGGTGCAGCCCCAGGGGAGCAGGTGGCCAGAGCTCATTTTCTCCTCTCCCCCAGCAATGCCTCAGTAAAGTGTGCCAGACATGGAGCTGTTATTAATTCCTTATCCTTAGGTTGTGCTGTATCAAGGACCAAGATGAAATTTTTAGTCAGTCAGGTTCTTTGGCTGTACATCTCTGTAGCTGGGGATGAGAGCAAGTTCTGCCATGGAGCTCAATGGCAACGGTCCATCCAGTGCTGGCCTGATGTGCTCTACACACCATTTTGGTGACTGAGCACTGGAATGCACTGCCCAGAGAGGTTGTGGAGTTCCTGTCCTGCAGCTATTCAAAAGGCACCTGGACAAAATCCTTAGTGATGTGTTAGAGGGCTCTGCTTGAGCCAGGAGCTTGGACTAGGTGACCTCAGTGATCCCTTCAGCCTTATCCATTCTGGATTCTGTGATTCATCCCACAAGGCCCAATTCTCTCCCACAGTGTTCTCAGGCCTATGAATCCTCAGCCTTCCATTTTCCCACCTCTGTCTTTAGGAAACAGCAGAGGTAGCTCCTTGTCTAAGGCACCAAACCGAACCAGTTACCCCTTGTACTTGTGATGTTTGGAACTGCTGTGATTTTCAAGGCTGCTTAAAGCAGACTTTACTGGAGTTATATAAATCTTTGCTTTAAATCCACTGTAAATATGTTGCAGAATCTGCCAAACATGCATTAAAATATTTTGCTCCAGATATGCCTATGTCTAACCTTTTGGTTTCTAAGAGCTTTAATCAGTAATCTTCAAGTAGGAAGTTATTCATCTTTATTGCCAGGCAGTTCTCAGTGGCGGTCGTGGCAACAATCTTTTCATTGCTTCTGTGTTTAGTTGTTCTTTGACATGATAGAAGTCAGCTGCAGTTCAATGAGCTCACTATTTGTGCAACTTAATTGCTTGCTTCCTTTAATATGTACTCAATTTTTTCCTTTTATGAGCAGGGTTGTTGGAAAAATTAAGCTTAAGGATATAGCTATCCACTGTTAATTAACCTCCTTCCCAAACACATTAGTAAAATAGGTCAAATGGCTGTTGAGTGTTAAGTGTACCATTACTAAGGTATTTCTCAGCTGGAAAATGAAGCCTGTATTGGATAAGGCAGGAGTTTCCAAAGGAGCTTCAAGAACTTAGGTGTCCATATCGCACTGAAATTCAATTAGATCCGAGTGCCTAATTCCCTTAAGCTGATTTTACAAAAGCTCTTAGGAGCATATGCTAAGGAGTTTGGATTTGGTGCATGGCTAGAGTGTGCATGTTTAAAAATAGCCTGAAACTGCTTCATTTTGCTCTTCAGTTAAGTTTGGTGGAATCCTGGGATGCATGATCCGTGTAGGCATGTGGGTATATGCATGGGGACAGCAGAGCAGGCAAAGAAAGGGAATCAGTTTCATCACAGGGGCTTGTCCTTTGCATATTAAGGATACTGCATGTGTTTGTTCCTTTGAGAATGGCTAATATTATTATTCAAATTGGAAATTCCTAGAATAGCTCTGTTATGTGAGGATGTATAAATAGTTTTGATGAGTATAAAATATGCTCAGTGAGGGAACTGATCTATCAAAACAGCTTTATACAGTGATAGTGTAATTTCTTTCCATGTCAAGGGTATCTTCAGATGGAAAAATCACTTTAATTGCAGTGGTGATAACTTGATTGGAATTCTGCCCATTTCCCCCCAAAATTGTGCATGAATTTTAAAATCATATTTAGAAATGTGAGTTCAGTTGGGAAGCTCTTTATTTATTTTTTTAAAAATATATGTATTTTACAAAGGGATGGATAAGGTTTAAAAAAATGGAAGCTGGAAGATTTCCAGCTGGGAGATAAAGGCTGTGTTTTGTTATGATAACATCTCCCATTGCAGTTCCCAGGCTAAGTCGGGAGAGTTCTTCTAGAAGCCACTGGGACTTCCCACATGTGTAAACTCTCCTCATCCAAATATTATTCTGTGCTACAGGAGTGGCCAGCCAAGATATTAAGAATATTAGATATTAGGGAAAGGTCCTTTTCCCAGAGGTGTTTGGGCACTGGAACCCAGGGCAGTGGTCACAGCCCCAAGACTGACAGAGCTCAAGGAGTGTTTGGCCAATGCTCTCAGGCACAGTGTGGATTGCTGGGGTGTCCTGGGCAGGGACAGGAGTTGAATCAATGATGCCTGTGGATCCCTTCCAGCTCAATATGTTCTGTGATTCTATGAAGATCAGAGTCCACTGTGCCAGGCATGGTCCATGCATGTAGGAAGCAAGCCCTGCCTCAGAGAGCTTCCAAACTGAAGAAGCAAATGCACAAGAAAGATTCCTGTCTGTTTTAGAAAGCAGGGATAAAATCCCCAAGGTTACATGGTGAATCCGTGGCGTCCTTGCAGCAGCACCAGAAGAAATGTTCCCCCTTTGGGTTGAGTTGCAAACAGGAGTTTTGCATACTTCATGCTGTCATTCTGCAGAGGACAGAGAAGTGTGTCGTCTTTGAACAGGCCTTCTCCAGGCAGGGATTCCCAGTGAACAGGCCTTTTCCAGGCAGAGATTCCCAGCATCATGTCCCAGCAGGCTGCAATCCCCCAGGCCTCTTCCAGGTGCTGCAGCTCCATATCCCCCACGCAGAGTGAACATTTTCCTTTCCAGCATAACTTCTGCTTCTGCTCTGTTTTTTGTTTTCCCCTGTTTTTTTAATATAGCTTCATAAAGGGCTTGATAGATGCAAGGAAGGGAGAAGTAAGTGTGTTAGTGGAGGCTAGGCTCTTTGAATTGTCTTCCCAGCTCACCAAAGCCAGGGTCAGTGGAAAACTTCTGCATTCCAGGAGGCAAGCTGGAGCTGTGCAGCACACTGCCTCTCTTTTATACCAGACCAGGATGCTGTAAAAAGGACATAAGGTGGGTGTAAATGACATTTCTGCCAAAATCAAGGCCCCTTTAGCCACTGCCAGCGGTGTAATGGGGCCTATAATAAATGAGCATTAAGTCCTTCTTTAGAGAGATGCACTGGAATGGCTGAAACTGGAATTGCTGAAACACTGCCAGTGCGATACAAGCATCAGGAAATCACATTTGTTCCATGTGGCCAAAACCCACAGAGAAGCTCCACGAAGCACTTCATTTTTTTAGTATGGCTGTAAATAATGTCATAGAGCAGAAATACTGAAATCCAGTGAAGAACTTACAGACATGCTCCTGAAAATACCTTTTCACCCTCCTGTAGCTGATGGTGCTGCACTTCAGGGTATGGATTTGAGGTTCTCCTCAATAGAAATGCACCTGTCAATAGGCAGAAGGTGTGAAGTAGCTGTGGAGCTTCTGCCAGCCAGGTGAGAGCTGTAAGCACTTAAAATGACTGCAGGGCTGCTGTTTGCAGGGTGGCTGTTCCTTTCAGGACACAGGGAACTGGTACTAGAGCATAGTTCACACGTGGATACTTGGAGCAAGAGAAACAGCCTATTTCTAGATCCTGGGATGCCAGGCCAAAAAATATAAAGAAGATGGAAAGTGACTTTTTACATGGGCAGATAGTGGTAGAACAAGAGGGAATTGTTTTAAACTAAAAGAGGAGAGATTTAGATGGGATGTTAGAAACCGTTCCCTGTGAGGGTGCTGAGGCACTGGCACAGGTTGCCCAGAAGCTGTGGCTGCTCCATCCCTGGGAGTGTTCCAGGCCAGGTTGGATGGGGCTTGGAGCAACCTGGGCTGGTGGAAGGTGTCCCTGCCCATGGCAGGGGGTGGAACTGGATGAGCTTTAAGGTCCCTTCCAACCCAAACTATTCAGGGATTCTATGAAAATAGTGCAGGGAATTGGCAGTTATTCCTTTGCTTAAATATATCTTCCTGTGGAGGAAAACAGTGCGATGATTCCCAAGCTGGGCTGTGTGGAGCTGGAGGAAACGGTGACACTTGTGGCACAGTGAGGAGCTGAGCGTGTTAGGGGCCGAGTGGCTCATGTCACATTCCTTGTGTTGGACACACTCTAAGGACACAAGTGCTCCCAGATCTTCTGACACTTGTGTCTCCTTGTCGTGGTTTAACCCCAGCAGCAGCCAAGAACCACACAGCCTCTCACTCACTCCCCCACCAACGGGATGGGGGAGCGAATTAGAAGGGTAAAAGCTACAAAAACTCATGGGTTGAGATAAAGACAGTTTAATAGAGAAAGCAAAAGCTGCACACACAAGCAAAGAAAAACAAGGAATTAATTCACTGCTTCCCGAAGACAGGAGGTGTTTAGCCATCTCCAGGAGAGAAGGGCCCATCACGCGTAACGGTTCCTTGGGAAGACAAACTCCATCACTCCAGATGTCTCTCCTTCCTCCTTCTTCCTCCCACTTTATATACTGAGCATGATGTCCTATGGTATGGAATATCCCTTTGGTCAGTTTGGGTCACCTGTCCCAGCTGTGTCTCCTCCCAATCTCCCATGCATCCCCAACTTCCTTGCCAGTGTGGCAGTACGGAAAGCAGCAAAGGCCTTGGCTCTGTGTGAGCTCTGCTCAGCAATAACAAAAACATCTCTGCATTATCAGCCCTGTGTTCTGCACAAAACCCAAACATAGCCCCATACTAGCCTCTGTGAAGAAAGTTAACTCTACTTCAGCTCAAACCAGCACACTCCTTGGGAACCACCTTCCATTGCCGTTTGGCATGTGGCCCTGCGAGCTGTATCCTCCGAGCAGCAGGGAGGGTTGTCCAGCCTTTCTGCAGCAGGACCTGGCTGGTGGCTGGGATTCGTGTCGCACGCCAGAAGGTGGCACTGCCGATACTGCGTTGGAGAGGTCCCATCAGCTCCGGCCACAGCAGGGAATTTGGGGGAAATACTGCAGAAACCAGGCACTCTGAACAGGCATATGTGGAAGGGTGGCAGGGTCTGAGAGAGTCTAAAGAAAGCAGCGTGGATGGAGAAGGCAGCAGTTTGGATATGAGTGGTGTGAGGGTACAGGAACATCGTGGTGCTTCATCATCCACTGGCAAGATTTTAACCTTGTTAAACACAGAATCACACTGTGCAAAATGTTGAAACTTGGAGATTGATTGTGAACTCCCAAAGTGACTGAGCCTGGCAGGAGGTTTACAAAATGAGCATTGCAGAGAGGTGCTTGGCTTTGGCGGGACACTGTGGAAAACTGGGTTGTTTTCCAGAAAATGGGCAAAACTTTGCCTTTCCAGCCCCTCTGTGGCTGTCTTGGCAGAGCTGGGTTGGTAGAACCACTCCTACCTCTTGCATTTCTTTCTGTCAGCAAATAAAGCACCTTTTTGTCAATATATGTTTGGTAGTGAGGAACAAACTGATGGATTTTGGGCTGGATAAAACAGGAGACTGATGGGAAGGAAGGAGCAGGTGAACAGCTGTCTGTGAGCTCTTTGTTAACACAGGTTACACACACACATATATGTATATATTTCTACTCTGAGGTTGTGCACTCAGCTTCTTCACTCTGTGTGTATTGAGAAGAGGATTTTGTGCTCGGCTCCAAGGGAAGCCTCCTAAAGACAGTTTGATTGGAAATTACTCTGGAAGGCCAGTGGGCGATTCATCATCCAAATGACTTATCCCTCCCCCAAAGTTTCTCTTAAGTTTCCTGTCAGAGCTCATGTGCCCTGAGGAAAAGTGCTTTTTCTTTTTTCATTCCTTCACTCTTCACTAGCTACTTGTGTGGGTGTCCTGGGGTCTCGGAGAAAGTGGTGCTGTGCCTGGATTTGTCTCAGCTTAACTCCACTCTGTCTCCATCCACCCAAGTGACCTGGAGTCACATATTAAAGGTGATCCACTCGTGGACAAATTACCAGGCACAGGAGGTGGGAGCTTTACCTTCTCCAGAGCATCTCCCAGCTGCTCCCACTTCACTGCCACGTGGAGACACTTTTACAGGTGACAGGAGAATGAGGATCTCTGGGTCCTAAACTCTTGTGAACAGTCACCCTGACCAAGAGATTTGTGCCTGGATATGGTGGCCAGCAGAGCCTACATGGGGATGCTTGGATCTTGCAGCCCTGTGGAGACCAGCTGGATTAAATCATGAAGGGTGGCAGGTTTTCCTTCTGCTGTCCTGCTGTGGGTAGGAGCTGCCAGCTCAGGAACAGTAATAAGCAGTTGGAGAGAAGAGACTTGTGAACTGGGAAGATGCACAAGAGCTGAGAGAAGACATCAAGATGAGTGTTTTGTCCCAGGAGCACTTGGAAGAGAATGTGAGGGGGGAATAACTCCATCTCTGTACTCTGCTCTTCACTTGAACACATAAGAAATTGCTTCACCGCAGAGGGCAAAGCTCCCAGACAGATGCAAGAGGCTTGTGCAGGGGAGGTAAGTCCTGCTGCATCCCACCCTACTCCCTCTTCCCCTCTGTGGGCAGACAGGGTGGCTCGCAGTGTGACCAAGCGTAAATGATGCGGCTCTTGGAATTGGCAGGGAGGGAATTGGATTTTTTTTTTGGGTCAGGATTGCACTTGCAGCTAGTTTACAGCAGGCTGCTTTCTGCTGAAAGGCAGATGTGCCTCCACTGTCCTGCAGAGCCAGCTCCCGTCCCTCCTCTTTCAGTGCTGGTGGAGTGCTGAGGTGGGAAGGCCATGTGCAGCTCCGAAGGGCACACGTTTCCTGTCTCTTCCTCCTGGCAGGTTTTGTCTGCAGACACTGGCTTGAGTACCCCATAATTACATTTTCGCATTTTTTAATATAGTAACACATGGCTGGGCTTGTGGTAGAGAGCCAAGTGATGTCTTTGGGCCGTGAGGGCTATAAATAACCAAAGGGATCATTTTATTTGGTTATGGAAGGAAGAAGGTCTTTCTTCAGCAGTTGCTGTACAAACACAGCTTTGGAGCAAATACAGAAGGGTTCTTTTTTTTTTTATTCCCTATATGTTAGGGAGATACCGACGGATTCAGCAGAATGCCTCAAAAGTGAAAAATCCTTTGAGGTACATTTCTGTACAGAAGGCCTTCACACACTGTCAAGCTGTCCAAATTATAGCTTTGTTTTCATTTTAGTTGTGGCAATTATTGTGCGTTTGTTAAAAATACCATTCTGTGTCAATTCTGAGCTCTCTGTAGCAAGTACTGTCTTAAAATAAACATATGTGCAGTGCCAGGCACAGTAGGTCTCATCTGTGCCCAAGACCTTGGGGCACAACTGCCATATATACAACAAAAAGCTGGTTTGTATGACAAGATGCAACTTTTCAGGTCTAGATCTTGGCACTATGAATCTTGAAATCCATGATTCCTCCTTTCATCAACAGTGAGCTCCTTGACACTCAGGTGTAAGCTGTATCTTATCGAACTCTTGCTCCCCAGCACACCTTTCCCTCACTGTGGTGATGCTCCTTGCCCTGCAGAGCACCCTGCTATCCACATCCAGGCAGCCCCTGGGTCTGTATGCTGTTCTGACCAGAAATGCTGAGCAGCAGATGGGATCAAGACTGTGGTGCTGCCCTGCCTTCAAGGGAATTCCCCATGAAAGCAGCCTGATTCTTCAGCATTTCTCCATTGGGTGAGTGGCTTTGTGTCACCCAGTGCTGAGACTCACTTTGCTCAAAGTCTTCAGCCCAGGAGCACTCATGTCATGCTAGTGAGCAGCCAGCTGCCCCCATCACATGGCTCATGAATAATTTTACATGGAATCCCAGAATGGTTTGGGTTGGATGGACCTTAAAGACCATCTTGTTCCAACTCCCTGCCATGGACAGGGACACCTTCTACTAGCCCAGGTTGCTCCAAGCCCCATCCAACCTGGCCTTGAACACTGCCAGTGTAGAGAATCCACAACTTCTCTTGGCAACTTGTGCTAGTGCCTCACCACCCTCACAGCCAATAATTCCTTCCCAATATCCCATCTATCCCTGCCCTCCGGCAGTGTGAAGCCATTCTCCCTTCTTCTTTCACTTCGTGCCCTTGTCCAAAGTCCCTCTCCAGCTTTCTTGGAGCCCCTTTAGGCACTGGACACAGCTGGTCCACAACAAATGTGATTCCTCTAACTTGTCGAGTTTTCTTTTAGTGTGAACAACTACACACGAGGCTCAGGGCAGGAACATTTCAGCCTGTTATACATAGCTTCAGTTCTGCTTCGGAATAAGGTGCCCATGTCCCAGTGTCTGTGTTGAGTGCTGGATCTGACATAAACAGTTTATAGAACTTGAACACAAGCTTCTCCTGACAGCAAAGAAAGATATTTGGGGGGATGGTATATATTGTGTATTCCAGAGGTATATTGCATTTGCAGAGGTGACAAACCAGGGGGACCTTTCAGTGCACCATTGACCAGGGTGCCTGGTGCCTCTACATATTGGTTAATATATGTGACAAAAGTATAACCAGATATAATGGGGCCATTTCTACCCTCAGTTTGGTGATACAAATGTGATCAAAGTGTGTTCTGACTCCAGTAACCAAACAGGTGAAGAGTATTTACCACAGCCTTTCTCGTTTCCTTCTGCACATAATCCAATTTTGAGCATAGACAAGTGCCAGACCAAGAGGTTTCACTCCCAGTTGTGTGCAAACTGCTACATTTCCA
>NW_008692320.1:34009-45412 GCF_000695815.1 Acanthisitta chloris
CAAAGAGGCCATAGTTGAATGAATGCCTTCAGTCAGTGGCGTGGCCAGATCATTCCTGATACTTCTTTGGATCAGCAGCAGTGCAATGGATCTGACAGTGTGTGTGTTTGGATGGGCTGCACTGACAGCAGTGGTGTCTATCAGGAGGAACAACAGCTCCAGATTCAAGAGCAGGGCACTCTCTCTGTCATGATGGGGCAGTTTTGGGGAGAAAGCTCCTATTGTTCCCTTGGCCATATCACACAAGGCCCTCTTGATTAAACGAACTGGCAGCAGAACAGCAAGTTCTTGTTAACCATACATGCCAAAAGGCCCTAACACAAACAATCCCCATTATAAATTAGGCCTTTTACAAACAATATTTCAAGAAACTACTTGTCCGTTTTCCATGCCATTATGCATTTTTAGGATGATTACATGTTTCTGCTGGATAATGGCCTTTTGCCAAGGGCAAAATGGAGTTTCAATAGGATTCATTATGAAGTGAAAAGTTTTTCTATTCCTACCTCCTGGAAGGAAAAAGCCACTCACAGATAAAGCTTGTGATATAATTACGTTGCTTTAGATAACCAGCGACATTACTTCCCAAATGATAAGTACTTGTTTTTATCCTTTCTTAATCTCACAGGCCCCTTGTAGTCTTTTAATAGGAAGTGGTGGCAGCTGTGAAGGCCACTTGATCACTTGGGTCCGAGCAGAGTGCGAGGCTGCCTGGCTGATAAAAGCCAAGACAGCTCCAGCTATCAGGATGGCTATTAGAGGAGGAAGTGCTGTCTGCAAGGGGAGGCCATGCCAGGCAGCTCTTCAGTGCACTGCTGAATAATTATGGTGCATTATAAACCTTTCCCTTCCCCCTGTTCATTTTACACAGCCTGATCTTTCCTGGAATTAATAAGACATGTTGTTCCTATCTGCAAGGGAACATGAAATGCTGAGCTGTCGGTGTGGGGATGGCAGGGATTGATCCTGCAAAGGGCTGAATGACCATGGTAGGAGCCAAATCCTTCCATCCTGGTGCTGGGCACAGGAAATCAGTGGTTCTGGATCACAAAGGACTTACACAGCAGCTTTGTGACTGGGATTCTGACAAAGGCAGAGATTGCCTTGGGGATTGGAAAAAGAGGGGGGCTTGTAGTTCAAGCCCTGACCTGGGTCTCAGGAAACCTGGCTCAGCTTCCAGTCCTCTTTCAGAGCCCTCAGTTTTGATCAGTCACTCACTGCCCTCATTTCTTAAATGTGAATGGAAATGATTCCTCTTGGCCAGCTCTTAGGATTATAGGATCTGAAGATAAAGACTCTGTCATCTGTAGAGAATATCAAGATCAACAGGCTTTTGCCTGTCTTGGTTGAGCTATTGAGATGTTACTGTACCAGATATCCCATTTCTCTGATCTATGGCACATGGGACCACTTGTGTTTATACAGATGCCCATCATTCTCCATTACATGCTTCCCCCATCATTACTGCAGGAATTTTACCAGGAGGGCAAAAAAATAACTTGATGACTGTGAGAAGAAATGCCCAAATTAATGAAAATTCATTGTGAGGTGGCAAAAGCAATTTATTGTACCCATGTAGCAATTATTGTTCAATTAGTGATTCCAGGCATTCGTTACTAAGACTAATTAGAGCTTTACAGCACTCCTAGAAGGGAGGAGATCTGCTTAGGTTCACTGGGAAGGGAGTAGGGAGTTAAGTCATTTGCCTGTGTGACAGTGAGGAGTCTGATGATATCTAAGGAGTTAGATGAGGTGAAGGTGAGCTGAGGCCACCTCACCCTAATACTCCTTCTCTAGCTGTGAGGAGCCAGAAGAGCTGAGAGGAGGAGTAACCTCAGGGAAGGTATGTACTATCCAAAGGAGGGAGGGCATGGGAGTGTGAGTGAGATGTGGAGGAGCAGGAAAGGTAAAGGTGATCCTGGGATTGAGATAGTGATAATTTGGCAGGTGGATGTTTGAGGGGGCATATCAGGCAGAACACAACCTAAGCAATTCCCAAGCTCTGGGCATTACAGGATAAAATAAAATGGATGGTTAAGAACTACTCACATAAACAGACAGGAGAGTTGAAAGATGTTTGTGGGAAGTTGGTTTTTACTGAGTTTTACGATATGTGTGTTTTATGGGATATGTATATTATATTAAATAAACATAAAAGGAAAGGTGACTTGTTATACAGCAGATAGTGATAGGACAAGAGGCAATGGTTTTAAGCTGCCATATAGCAGGTTTAGATTAGATGTTAGGAAGAAATTCCTGGCTGTGAGGATGGTCAGGCAGTGGCACAGGTTGCCCAGAGAAGCTGTGTCTGCTCCATCCCTGGGAGTGTTCCAGGCCAGGTTGGATGGGGCTTGGAGCAACCTGGGCTGGTGGAAGGTGTCCCTACCCATGGCAGGGGGTGGAATGAGATGAGCTTTAATGTCCCTTCCAACTCAAACTGCTCTATGATTCTATATAAATGTGTGTATATTTAAAGTATATATTTATTTAGGAAAATAAAAGAGATAAAGTCCTAATGTGTATAAAGAAACATATGCCTGGTGTGTATAAAGAAACATATGCCATATGCTGTGCCTCTTGGACTATGAAATCTAGTTTTTTCATTCTGTAGGCAAACAGAGTGAGTGCAAACAGGTATTGCTGCTCCTGCTGCCTGTTGTAGGCACACTAAAGCAGCAAGTGGCAGCAGGTCACAATCAAGGACCTGCATGCTGCCAAGGGAATGCCAGGAGATACCCACCCAGTGAGGATGTCACATGTGGTAAGCATTACCACAGCCTTGAGCAGCCAAGCCACGTTATCCTGCTCCTGGATTTACCAAGCTCCTTCTGAAAGTGCCATAGTGGTGGGAGAGGAAAGAGTCTGCAGGCCTGACAGTGCTGTCCGGACAGGTCACACCCTGACAAGCAGCTCTGCTGCAGGCACAGGGCTGGTACTCCCCCAAAGGCTGTTAAATGCATTGCTCGTTAGGCATTTAATTACCTCTTTTCACCTAGGACTCAGCTGACCTCTAATGACCAATATTTGTGTTCAGAACAAAAGGGATTGAGAAAGTCTAATGGCAAGTGACTCCTTGTCTAAGGTCATGCAGGAAGGCTGTGGCAGAAACCTCTGCCATAAATCCAAAGTCATTCCTGGCTGCTGGAGTCGCACTTCAGCCCTGGTGACTGTGCTCTGTGCACCAGGCTGTGCTCATGAGGACAAGTGAAAGGGAGGAAATCCTTTCACAGTCCTGGGAACTGGGAGCTCCATCCCCTGCCCCTGGAGAAGGTGGAAAGACTCATTGTCTTCTGTAAACTTGGCATAGAGCCATCGTGAGGCTCTCCTGAAGAGCACGTGGGGAAACTGCAGGCCAGAGGGAGAGCTCATGGCTGGAAAACATCCTGAGTAATGGGAAGAAAGAGAGAGGAGTGGTGCTGCTGGGTTGAGAACAGCCCTTTTTGATCTTCTAACAGCTGCCTTGGGCCCTCACAGCTACACACAGTTCTGTCCTGCCCTATGGAACAAAGCAATCCACATGGAAACCTCAACCCAGAACTTGTGTGTGGAGACTCTTTGGCGTGGGAAAAATGAAGAGTGTCCAAGAGAACACTTCAGAAATTCAGGTACCTAGCTTCTACACTGAGAGGACCAGGGTACTCTCTCCCAGTTAGCTGCCTGAGCCAGATGGTAGAAGGAAGAAGGATATTATAAAGAGAAATAGGCTTTATTGAGGAAGGGGCAAGAAATAATTATCAGAAAACATAGTGCTTCAAAACACTTGAATTTTCTGCTCATTTTTGGTGTCAAAATTACCTAAAGGATGTTGACAAACTAAGAAAAGCTTAGGAAACCCAACAAATAATAAGCCCTGATAGCCAGCAAGCTCCACAAAGACACAGCGTGCCTCAGGAAGGGGAATTCCAGTGAAAATCACCACATTTCCAAACTGTTGGGTTTAGTGTTAATCTTCTGGAGCTGTTTTTAAACAAGGTCTGCTGCAGTTTATGTAGCCAGCTGAGCAGATGATGTGAATAAAAGAAATGAGCCACAGATCAAAAAAAGTCTACAGGGTTTGGCTTTTAATTTTACCTCATCGTCTTTTGCCCAGATGTGGCTGTGGGTAGGTATCAGCCAAGAAATTGCAGGTGGCTTGGTTATCTTGCTATTTGCTGAGCGATGATGCTGCTACCAGCTATTCAATAATAGGAAATGACTAATGATGTGGTGGAAATTATGAACCAGGATTAATAAAACTTGAAAAGGAACAGTCTGGTCTGTTTGATCCTCTGAAGAGGAAGTCTGTCTGTGTACAAGACTTTTCCCTGAGGTGATTTTCTTATTAGTCTGATCTGAGTAAGGAGCAAAGGGAACTGAGTTTGGAAGTGGCTTAAAAAGAAGACAGTAAAAAAGGACATGAAGTATTGTTGAAAAACATCCCTGGGTGACAGGCTCCTCTCTAATGCTGCCTGGCAGGAGGGTGGGGGTAAGGCACAGGAAGGCAGTTCCAGCCTGTGTGTCGCTTGCAAGTGAAAAGGAATTTCTTGGAGAGCAGCATTTGACTAAGGTCTGATTTTGCTGTTCCTTCTCCAGCCAAATCCTCCTTGATCCTCTGTTTTGCTTGATGAAGGACTACAGTCCTAGGCCACTTGCAGTGCTGTGAGCAGCTCCATGAAACAGGAGGTGCCACCTTCTGAGTGCTGTGGCAGTGATGTGAGGAACTTCTTGGTGGAGAGCTGGAGGCAGATTGCCTTTCCCAGGTGCAGGTGCCATGACTTGAAAGCAAGAAAATCCCCTTAAAATCAGGCTCGAGAAGGGAAGTGGAGGGCCTAAATGGAGTAAAATCCTGAACTGGAAGAGATTCTGGGACATAAATCCTAAAATGAGTGTGTCAGTCTTGGGGAACTGGAGTTTTCTCGGGTAAAACCACCAGCTGGGATGGCACCAAGATGGAAGTATGTTTGATGTGGCAAGGCTGATGGCTAGGACACATGGTGATCTTTTCTGCTCTTCTTGAAGCAAGTCAGAGTTGTAGCTAATGCTCTTTTCCTAGAGGACTGAATGGTTCAGTAGGGAACAGAGTAATGATGTAGAATGGCCTGTAGTGTTTGATAGTGTGAAGGAAATGCTTTCCTGAAATGGATGGTGCTGTGTCATTGGCTGAGATTGCAGATGTAAGTTCAGTGTTATCCTGTCTGGTCCACAAATGGTGCTAGAATTTGACGGTCTTGAATACTTGTGCCCGACAATAGTTCTTTGCTTTAGCCCTTCTTGACTTTGCCAGTGTTTGAACCTGTGCTCCCAGGCACAGGGTGGGATTGTTGGGATTGTCCTGTGCAGGGCTAGGAGTTGGACTTGATCCTTGTGGATCCCTTCCAGCTCAGGATATTCTGTAATTCTATGATCGTCTTCAAGTTCACCAAATTCATGAAGTTCATGTTGTATTCACTGTAGTTCCAGTTATAGCAGCTGTGTGTCTCTGCCTTCAGTCTCACCTGGTTCATCAATCCAGACAGAGTGCTCAGTACGTGATATTCAGAGCTCAGGCCTTAGAAAGGAACAGACATTTGGTTTCATTTCAGTGTGTGTGTGGAGAACAAGTTGTCCTTCGGATTTCAGTGCTCAGTTTGCTGCTCAGGCCAATGGACAAGCAGTCACCAATGCTGGTGTTGAGTTGAAGCCCCAGAGGAGCACAGGCAGCCCCTGGTAGTGGGGTAGTTTGTGAGACACTCTACCCTCCTCCTCCTCTCCCATCTCTTCTGTTGCCTCCAGTTCTTTCCCCCTTGCCAGCTTTCTTTTTCTCACTCCTCCTCTGGCTTCCTCTTATTCTTTCAAACAATTTATGTTTTAAAGTGAAACTCAGCTATGCAACTGGTTTTATATTTATAAACGGTATTGGGCTGACCCTCTCCTTACCTCAGAGCTGGTATTTTTAAAAGCTCCGTTGTTCCCCACTGCTTCAGAAGGTTAAAAGTCCAATCTCATTACACAAGCTGTGCATATGTTGTTGTTTAGTGTTATATCAGTGCATTACCTAAAGCTGCACAGCCAATCCTGACTCTGATGGGCTGTGTCTCACGTCATCACATGGGTGGGATGGAGGCACTGATGGTTTTTAAAGACATGGAATCCTGGTCCCTGCTTTGTAATACCTGAGGATCTTCCTTTTGTCTTTTTGGTATCATCAAGCATTTTCACTCTCTGCTTGGGCAGTACAAAGAAACATTCAGGGCTTGAAATCCCATAATCAGCTTTGATCATGCTGCTTTTGGGAAAGTAAGGACAGATGACTTTGTCTTGGTGGAATGTTCCTCCCTGCGAATGCTTTTGAAGTTCTTTTTCTTATTATTTCCCTCTTGATTTAAAACCAACCTACTAGATTTTTGTTGCTGTTGTCTTATTCTTAAGCTGTGCACCAAGTGGCTCCTTTTCTTAGTTCTTTTTGCCTAAAGATTTTCTTGACACCAAGGTCTTTATCTACTAAACGGAATATAAATCTGTCTAAGACTTTGATCAAATTAAATTTGCAGTGTCACCTGCATCTTTTTCTAGTTCATCAATAGGAGTTACTGATACTGAACTTTCAGTATCAAAGGGCTTTGTTTATGTTTAGAATGGACCTGGCCTTGACCTGGTTAGGTAACCATTGTCTTTAGGCCAGCATATCTAAATTGAGGAATGGCTGAGGGAATTGGGTTTGTTTAGCCTTGAGAAGAGGCTCAGGAGTGACCTCCTGGCTCTCTCCAGCTCCCTGACAGGGTTGGAGAGAGGTGGGGGATGTCTCTCCTGCCATGGCTGCAGGGAGAGGACTAGAGGGAATGGCCTTGAGCTGAGACAGGGCAGAGGCAGAGGAGATATTAAGAGAAATGTTTTCCCTGTGAGGGTGTTCAGACACTGGAATAGGTTACCCAGGGAGATGGTGGAGTCACCATCCCTGGAAGTGTTTAAGAGGTGTCTGGATGTGATGATGGAAGATATGGTTTAGGGTTTAGGGGTTACAGCAGTGACAGGTTAATGGTTGGACTTGATGATCTTAGCGATCTCTTCCAAACTTGATGATTCTATGATTCCATGAAATATCCTGTAACTGGTCCCCAGAAAAAGAGAAAATTATCAGGTTGTGGAGCATATTGCAGCTCAGTTTAAGCCAGGAGGTGTGAACATAATGCCCTGACCCCACTTCTGTTGATACTTGGCTACAGGAGATTCAAGCCCAACATGTCTACCTTGGGTGAATCTTACCTCAAAAAATAATGGTGAAGGTGAAACTCACACATACCTTTGGCATCAACTTTGTGGTAATAACATCCTTGTGTTACTGCTTCACCCACAGACACAGCCTCAGGTCAGCAGTGGTTCCCTCTCTTTGTTCCCTCAGAAAGTGTCCACTCTCTGCAGAAACAGATGCTCAATCTATTTGTTTTTCTTCTTTTTGCTCTAAGCTAAATGAATCTAATGTTCTCTGCAGTTGTAAAAGGCTGTTTTTGTCTCTCACAGTCACGTTTCAGTATCAGCAAATATTTTAGATATGAGTTAAGAGAGGTACCCCACTGACAGAAGAAGGCTGGCCGAGCTTGTCGTATCACATCGTAAATTCCCTCTTCTGCTATGAAAATGTAATAAAATATGTGTCAGGGCAGATTTACAATGACAATTCTGCTGCTGTGTTAAGGCAACTATTTTAGCCCTTTGTTTTAAACCACAGTTTTTACTGTACTACACACAATGAGCCTTTCCTCTGAGAAACAATGCCTACAAGCCTCCCATTAAGTCAAACATGATCTCATGGCAACTCTTCATCAACTTGTTACACCATTATCTCTCTGCTGCTAATAAATTTTAGGGGGGGAAATTTATATGCAAATGTTTTATTTCAGCTATTGTTACTCTTAGCTTCTCGTGAGCCTGGTAGTGCCCCCACCCACTTACATCATCCTTGGAAAAGTTTCCTTCAATAGGTCTGTTATAGTCCTACTGCAGTGTTATATTCTCAAGCCTGACCACACACATGTAATGGACTTCCCAGCCTGACCCTGCAGGTGATACAGGTGGACAGGGTCTTGCTTGCCAGAGGAGCTGTAGTAACTCAGGTTGTGTTTTCCTTCTCACTGCCTGTTTTGTTGTTGGGTTCTGACCTCAAAAAGGCAAGTTGAGATTATAAGCTTGTATTAATCAAACTTCAGGCTTCTTCCATCTCCTGCTGTTAGGTTGTCATAGAGATGTCAGAGCTTGGCTGGTGGTGCTGCTCATCCTGATGCAGCAAAGCATTTAAACATGTCCTTATGTCTGTTGCAGTCCAGGGACTGTTCATGCCCCAACTGCAGTCAGGAGAGAGAGGGATAGAGATACTGGTAATTTTGTATGTGTAGTTATAGAATCCCAGAATGGTTTGGGCTGGAAGGGACCTTAAAGATCATCCAGTTCCAACTCCCTGCCATGGGCAGGGACACCTTCCACTAGCCCAGGTTGCTCCAAGCCCCATCCAACCTGGCCTGGAACACTCCCAGGGATGGAGCAGCCACAGCTTCTCTGGGCAACCTGTGCCAGTGCCTCACCACCCTCACCAGGAAGAAATTCTTCCCAATATCCCATCTATCCCTGCCCTCTGGCACTGGGAAGCCATTCTACCTTGTTCTGTCCCTCCATCCCTTGTCCCAAGTCCCTCTGCAGCTCTCTTGGAGCCCCTTTAGGCACTAGAAGGTGCTCTAAGGTGTCCCTGGTGCCTTTTCTTCTCCAGGCTGCACACCCCCAGCTCTCAGCCTGTCTCTGTAGCAGAGGTGCTACAGCCCTCGGAGCATCTCCATGGCCTCCTCTGGGCTCACTCCAGCAGCTTCATGTCCTTTCTGGTGTGGGGCCCTCAGAGCCCACAGTACTCCAGGTGGGATCTCACAAGAGAAGAGTACAGGACAAGAATCACCTCCCTTGACATGCTGCTTTTGATTTAATATTGAACAAATAGGACTATATGGGTTCTGGGCTGCTCACTAAAATATTCCTGTAGGTCATGTGCTTTGGAGGGATGTTGGAGTCAGGAGATGTAATTTTCTTTATGTGCATTGCTTTGACACTATGGATTCATAGGCCAGATAGATAAACAGATACTGTTACACTAGACCCTGGATGCTAGATTGTTTTGTGTTAGTGTTGTGACTTTTGATGAGACATTTGATGGGAAATTCTACATGCAGTGATAGTAGCACTGACACAAGTAGGTAGGTGAGAATTTCAAAGGGCTGAACCTGGGAGCAGGAAGGTTTGGTTATGATGCTATTGGTGTTTTCACACCTAGAGAGTGTGAATACATTTTATCTGTGTCATTTTTACAGGGTACTAAGATGATCTGTGATTTTTTTTTTTTGTAGCAGCCTTAGTGGATATATGACAGTTAACTTTCTATAAGATTTTCTGACCCCTGTTAAGAGAATAAAAAGTATTTGCTTTTAAGGAAATAAAAGCTGTACTGTGAATATTCAGATAATGCCCCAAGACCAGAAGGACCCTAAGCCAAGCAAACCTGATCTTACTACATTTTCACTCTGTCATTGGGCAGGTTGAACTAGACTTTTTGAAAGAACAGAAAAGGAGTCTGTAGGTACCACAGAGGTTCTGATCACTGTAATGCTTAAATAAAGAGTATCATGTGTAGTCGTGGGAAAAAAATGGGAGAGGAAACAGAAACTGGAAGAGTGAGTGAAAATTAGTTACACAGATTGGCATTGTCAAAAATTCTTATCAGATTAGGAATCCATGTTGTCAGACTTGTGATTCTTCATCATTCATATGCACTTGGGAACCTCATCGCAAAGGTTGAAGGGGATCACCTTGAAACTGTGGAAGAAGAACATATATCTGACATCAGAAGCACTTGCCTGGTAAGGAGAGTTTTCCACCCAGGTACACAGACTTTCTTCAGGGGCTGCAGCATGTTGCTGTGTCACTGAACCATCTGCTGCACAACTGTCAGGATTGTGGCACTTCAAACACACAGGGGCAGAAATACCATTTGTTTGGCAATACTTACTCAGCAGATTGAAAGTCACATAAACAAAAGGCATCAGGAACCAGGAGCTCTGGGTCTGTGTATACAAAAATTCTGCAACAATAACTAAATCATAGCTGGTTTCTTCCTAATACTTGAGAGACCAGTGGAAAGTAGTAGCTACAATGATGTGTCCACAGGTTAGTGAAAGCTCTATGTTTGAAGAAATTCATACCAGAATGCCCATGAAAATCAAAGGAAGAACTGAAATGGCTTCCACTGTGACTCCAGGTCACCAGGAGAGGCTCAACCAACGAGTGACTGAAGATTAACACAGGCATCAATACATATGGACAATTGCAGTCAAGCAAGGAGTTGTTTTTTCTATGGCCATGAGGAAAGTCAACTATTGTATCCCAAGTCATCTGACATTTTTTCCCAAAGAGCAGAATTTCCTTTCTTCTTCTGGATAAGTTTGCATTTTGCAGAGGAGTGTGTTTATGATAGATTCCCACATCAGGAGTGGTGACATCAGTGATTTCTCCTGCAATTTCCCATCTGGACCCCAGGGACAGGGCTGGTCTTCCTTTGGCAGCAAGTGCTGAAATCGTGGGACAGCAGGTGCTGTAATACTCCAAAGTGCAAGTGTTCTCACCAGGCATTAAACCCAGGCAAAGTTCAGGAGTTACCACCATGCACAGCCTGTTCCAGGGTCTGACTGCCCTTAATTTCATGGAGCTCAGTGACAGTGTTGTAGCCCAGCAGTGACAGAAAGAAGTGACTGTTGCAATAGCCATTGTAATGGAAGGAATCTTGATGTTCATTCCCAAACTAAGCAGGAACTAAGGTATTGTTCAGTGGAACTAAGGTGTTTGTAAGTGTGCAGCCTGCAGTTCATCTGTGTGAATGCACAGGGCAGACAAGTGTGGATTCATGGATTAGGGTGCAGATTAGCTCATCCCCCATTTTTACTGCTCCCTCTTTCCTTTCAGGTTCTGGGAACAAGCTGGAACTGTCAGATTATCCCCCTCCCAGTCTTGGCTCTGCAGCCAAGGTCTAATCCTCTTCCTCCTCTCCCTTGAGGCAGGAGATGGAGAGAATCCCTGTGAGCCAGAGGTTAGATTACCCCCCTCACAGACTTTGGGCCCTGCAGCCCCAGGAGAATATCTGCTCCTCATTCTCCTCTCCCTTGAGGCAGGAGATGGAGAGAATCCATGTTGTTCCAAGCGGATCTGCATGTGTTTGCCATGCTGGAAGCTCTGCATATTCCTCCTACTCCTGTATGACTCCCCATGCTGATGAGCCTGCCACAGGTGGTCTGGGGATGTGGGTTATCTGTAGTTTCATTTCGAAGGGGTTGAGCTGTCTGGCAAGTGAAAAATTGGTTTTTCACTGAGTTACACTAAATATGACTTTTCTCCTTTTTTTTTCCTTTTGCATTCCTG
>NW_008692320.1:45423-84764 GCF_000695815.1 Acanthisitta chloris
CAGGATACACAGTGAAATGCTTTAAGACACACTTCACATGACTCCTGGAGATTTAAAAGTACTGTAAAAGATATTGGGCTTGTTTAGGACCTAAGAAATAACTTGTTGAGGCCATGCTTTGACTATCCATGGTTTAGTTATCCATGATAACTGCTAAGTGATTAAGGATAATGTTTCAGTTAGCTTGCTGCTCTGCTTTTAGGTGTTGGATGAACAGCAGCAGCTGAGCTGATGATAACTTATCATCTATTTTGCCTGCTAATTGCTTAATTGAGCATCCAGTTCCCTGTTTTTTGAATTTTCAGGTGGCTAGCAGAAGTAAAGTCTTCTGATCACTCAGCCACAGATGTAGTCAGATCAATCAGCAGTTACTGACATATTTTCAACCCCAATCCATAGAAAGTCATTTCTGTTCCCAAACAAGGACTAGAACTCCGATGAGTTTTAGACTATTACATGACTTTCCCAAGGAGACACCCCTCACCAGAGGGACTTTAAAGGTTTGTTACCAAGATGGTTGGAGCTAATCTGGCTGAGGTTGCCTGGGTGGAAAGCATGTGTGTGTATTTCTGTATCCCCACATACCATGTGTTTCTCTTCTGTGCAGTCAGGAAGCAGATTTGTCCTCCTGCCATGTATATTCATCAGGTGTTATCTGACCTTGGGTCCTACTTAAGGAAACATCTAACTGAGGTTGATGGAAGACTTGCCCAAGTAATGACATCATTAACAGGACTTGTGATAAAAGTGGAGTGTCACCCACAGTGATTGTATGGAGCATTGCATGATAGCTGGGATGTCTGTAAAATCTGTACAAAATTAACTACAGCTGCACAATAGGTGATTAAACTAGTTTTCTCATGCTGTAACTCAGCCCTCTTTAATACTCATTTAAGAATTCTTTCTTTTATGGGACTGTAATATGCATGAGCCCATTCCTTTCCACCCTCCCTATTACTCTACAGCACTGCCTTATTTAATACCCTACTCTTATTTTTATTGCTTCTAGCAGTCAATCTCCTCGGCCTCTGTCCTGGGAAGCTTAGCCAAGAAATGGGGAACTTCTTGGTGGAGAAAGTGATGGAAAAGGAGCAGAACCACACCAGGCTTGTTGAACTAGTCCCACAGCAGAAGTGTCTTTCCCAGAAACAGGCTGGGACAGGGCAGATTCCCCTCCTTCTGTTTCTGTCTTCTGAACCCACGTATGTGGAGTCCATGTGGGACAACATTATGTCACTTCTTCAGTCTCCTCAGGTCCTTTTTTCCTCTTTTTTAAGAGAAAATTCCTACCAAGGCTCTGTGGAGCTGGTATGTAACCTCTGCAAAGTCTGGGATTTCTGAGAGATGAGGCTTTCTTGCAAACATGCTTGGATCTGGTAACCCCTTCAGGAGCTTGTCCTGCATAGATCTCATTTTGATAAAATCCTGATGTAGTTGATCTCAAGTGAACTGACCATGCTGGCTGGGAGCAGAGGAGCTGCTTCCTGTAAAAAGGGACCATAAACAAAGCAAGTTGTCAAAGAAATTGAATGCAGTGTATCAACATCACCCGTGTCTAACATTCAAAGCTCATGAATTTTTCACCACAAGCACAAAACCAGAGTGTTTTGGGTTGTCTTCCCATCAGTTAATAGTCTCAGGTTCTCTGGAGTGGTTGTGCTCTCTAGTGTGAGCAGAGTAATATAAGGCAGAGAATTTCACTGTGTGACTCCTGAATGGAGCTCAAGGCTCCCGTGCCAGACCATCTATTGCCTACAGGAGGATATGTTATACTATCTTGACTTAAAGACTTCAAATGAGAAAGAACTTCACATATCCCAAAGTTAATTGTTCCAATCGTTGTCTTCATGGCTGAAATATCTTTTGCTTTTTAACCTTTGGGATTCATCTTTGAAGATTTTCTTCACAACTGTGAGGATTTGAGACCGGGTTTAATTTTTAATGAGCCTGAAATTCTTATGCAACAACAAACTGCTGGGACATGGGGCTTTGAACAACTTATTTAGCAATCCAAGCCCAGCAATGAAATGGCTGGAAGGATGGATGGCACCGAGTTACCTCATCTTTCCAGCAGCAGAAGGTAATAAGTGAGTTGTATTGTTTTTACTAGCAAATCACTGAACTTCTGGAAAATGAATGCAGCCTGATCAAAGAGACTCCTATCTGGTGAAATGAAACAGATTTCAAAGAGATTTATCCATTAAAACATTGTGCTAAGCTTCTCTTGGTCCCTCCTGAGCAGAAGACGCCTGTCCCATCCACCTCTAATCTGAGAAGCTCATTGTGTCTCCCAGACCCACTTGCAGCGAGACGCTCGCGGGAGACGAACCCTTGGCATGGGAGGTTGCTTGTCTCCAAAGGCTCTTGGAAGGGGAGCAGAATTCCTTGTCTGCCTCAGTCCACCCACGCAAACAGGAAGGGGCTCGTGCCAGATGATAAGTCCAACTTACCATCCAGGGTAACGAGATGCCAGAGAGGATTGTTTTCATTTCCACGGGATTTCTAATTAAGGGACATGCTTTAACTGTGTTTTCAATGGCTGAACATCCAAATGACAGTTTGATATGAGCAATTTGTCTGGCAGCCTAGATAAATTCATACCAAAGCTAAAGGATTTTCCGTTCAACATGGGTACACATCCTTAGCTATGAATCGGATCAAACATTCCTCTAGCTAAAGAATCTCCTTTATGTAACAACTTTTTAACCTTCATTCTTTGCAATTTTAATGATCAAAGTCTCTCTTTCTCCTGATTTGTCCCCAGTCATTGACTCTGCCAAGTGTTTGGGTTTTTTTCAGAACTCTCAGTCTTGTTCCAGTTGGATGAATGAAGGGAAATGTCTATTCCCATTTCTCCTGTCCCACCCAGCCCTAATGAGCAGTAGCATTGTCTGACTGACTCCTGGGGGAATTTGCTACCTGCATAGCTGCTGGGCTGGGCTGTTGCAGCTGGATTTCTTCTGATGCTGTGTTTGCTAGAGATGTGATTCACAGTCTTGAGAACAGGTAGGGAGGAAAGGTGCTGGTGTCATTCTATCCCAGGAAACTTGATGTAGTGTGATTAGGCTATTTGGTGCCATGTGTTTCAGAGAATCATAGAATCATAGAATGGTTTGGGTTGGAATGAACCTTAAAGATCATCTAGTTGCAACGCCCCTGTGACAGGGAGACCTTCCACCAGCCCAGGTTGCTCCAAGCCCCATCCAATCTGGCCTTGAACTATTCCAGCGATGGAGCAGCCACAACTTCTCTGGACAACCTGTGCCAGTGCCTCAGCACCATCACAGCCAGGAATTTCTTCCTAATATCTAATCTAGACCTACTCTCTTTCAGTTTGAAGCCATTCCCCCTTGTCCTGTCACTGCATGCTGTTGTAAATAGTCTCTCTAGTAGTTTCTGGGATACTGGAAGTCCATCCAGTCAGGAAAGGTGTTGCTGTGGCTGGGGACATGTTGCCTTTTATCACCTTCACAGAAATAGATCAAAGACATGTTCATGATCTCCGTGGGCAGCAGAGGTGATGTAGGCAAACATTAAGTGGATTTGTTCCTCAAGGAGTCCCAGTATGAAACTCTTGATAACTTTGCCAGGTTCAGCTAGAAAGGCTTTGATATTTAGTGCTGGGTAATGAGAACTGTGAGCTTTGAAGCTTACAGGATTGCATGTTCTCCCCTCCCCCCATCATCACATGGCACCATTCAAAATATGTCTGAGCAGAGAATACAGTTATTTTTGGTACTGGCCCAGAAACTTATCAGGTGAAGTGCAATTAATGAATCAAGTGCCTTAAAATATCTGCCCAGAAGCAGCAGGTACTCTTTTGGTGACTGAGTACAGGAATTTCATTCAGAAGAACAGCAAAAAGCTTTTCTTACATCATTTTTTCACAGTATGTTTGTCCTGCTGCTTCCAGGGATGTTATATTTTTGCTATACCAGTACAAATCTGCCTGCACCTTGGCAAATCACAGGGCAGGAAGATCTCAGTTTGTACGTGCTCGGCGGAAATTTAGCTGGGATCATGAAGAGGTTTGCTTACCCCAAGCATAGCTGCAGTGCAGGAGCTTCAGAGATTGCTGCTCTGGGAGACGCATAGAATCATAGCTTGTCCTGAGCTGGAAGGGACCCACAAGAATCATCAAGTCCAACTCCTGTCCCTGCACAGGACAACCTGAAAAATCAGACCTGTGTGCTTGAGAGCCTTGTCTAAATGCTCCTTGAGCTCTCTCAGCCTTGGGGCTGTGACCACTGCCCTGAGGAGCTGTTCCAGGGTCCAACCACCCTCTGGGGGGAGAACATTTTCCTAATATCCAACCTAACCCTCCCCTGGCACAGCTTCATGCCATTCCCTTGGGTCCAGTCACTGGTCACTAGAGAGAAGAGATCCGTGCTCTGCCCTTCCACTTTCCCTTGTAGGAAGCTGCAGACCACCATGAGGTCTCCCCTCAGTCTCCCTCAGATGCAGGTTGGCTTTAGAGTTTGTTCTGCCACTGCTCTTCTTTCCTGGGTCATCAAATGGCAGAAAATGTAGAGGAGGAATCTATGACTTAAATTCAGAGGGAACCAGGACTACAGCAAGGGCAAGGTGTCTTCCAAGGTTATGCCTGAGGAAAAGGCATGAGGAAACTGAATAAGTAGGACTTACAGAGAGATTGAAAGTAGTAAGTCAAGAGAAACTGAGAGTGGGTACAAATAATGGGATAGAGCCAGTCATCTAGGAAAGGAGAGAAAAAGCTTGAGGAGGGAAATTGGGTGGGGATAATAAAACCAGGAATGTATGGGACAGAAACAATTATCTGTGGTGACAGAGACAGGGAGGAGGAAACAGGGGCAGACAAGCACTGCATGTGGAGAGGGATGTAAATAGGACAAGGAGTGGAGACTCTTTGGTCAGGCAAAAGGAGACAAAGTGTTACAAGGAGGAGAAGTGTGACTGGGTGTGAAAGTGGGAACTCAAGTGAGTTGACTCTGAGAGGAGACCAGTGCTGGCATGAAAGATGCATGTGGTTCCCAAACAAGATCTGTTTAAATGGGCTCAGGCTTTGGGACAACTGTGGAGCTATCCATTTGTCTCTGGGCTGGAATGAGACCTGGAGCTGGGGTCACACCATCCCACCATGCCTGGATTCCTCTCCATTCCTGCAATCCATGGAGGTGGAGAACAAAATGTGGGCTGAGCATAGGAAGAAGGTGTGTACAGCACTGCCTGCACTCAAGGGCTTAAGGCAAGGACAGTTTGACCTGTGCATTTTCTAATAGTGTGGAATGATTGAATTTGCAACTGTACTAACATCCTCTGAACATAGTCTCGGGGAATAACACGGAGCAATGGGTTAAGGAGACAGGGAATGTTTATGCTGTATGGAAGGGAACAGCTTTAGCAGATAAGTAATTAGAGATAACAAAGCTGGAGAGCACAGAGCTGATAGGTCGTGACTGAAATACCCACGTCTATTAGTAAAGCCAAAGGGAAGGACTGTCTCTGTGCTCTTATTTGCTATTATACAGATGTTTGATAGTCCCAAAAGAGGTCAAGGCTCCGGTGCTGGGCACTCAGCACTGTTACAGGAAGATGGTATTTGCATTAAGGAGACCACAGTTCAAATAGACAAGGCAGAGACAGAGTGGGAGAGGAGCAGGAGCACTGAGAGGTAAAGCAGGTGGCCATGGTTAGCAGCAGAGCTGATTGCTGAACTCCTGAATCCCAGTGCACTGGTGTGCCTGTTAAATCATGCTGCTGTTTGCACTCATACTGGAGCCAAGAGGACGTCTGAGTAAATGCACAAGGCTAAAAGCACCATGGGATTTCTGCCCTAGAAACCAAAATGGGTTGATTTTGTTTTTTAAAGGAATAAAGCAAACGGATCTGTTCCTATTCTGAATGGTCCTGCTGCCACCAGAGCACACAGTGAGTGCTCTGTGTGAGAGGAGAAATCCCAGTAAAATGGGAGTCCAGCTCTCAGCCCTGGTGGGAGATGCAGATGTACCAAAAGCTGTTTATATTGGCTGGGAAATACACAAATTAATAGGAAGTTTAGCATTTACACAGGACCTAGAAGTGTCCTCAATGCTTTGCACAACAAATAAAATAAGCTGTTAATTACTTGTCCTGAAGATTTATACAATGCACTGTTATTCCTACACAAGGAAAGTTAGGGCAGCAAGAACAGAGTCATGGAATCCTGTGGGTTTGGGTTGGAAGGGACCTTGCAGACCATCTCATTCCAACCACCAACGCCTTCCACTGGAGCAGGCAGAAGGTTTGATTGCAGAGCCCATGAAGGCAGGGAACACGCTGGCTTTGTGCTCTCCCTGCCCAGCCAAGCCCCTTGCTCCTGGAGCATTGCTTTACCCAGTGTTTGTGCAGTCAAATTCCACAGTAGATTTAGCAGGAATTTATATGAGTCTTTTTGTATACAAATCTCAACCCCTCTTCCCTCATATCAAAAATAGCTGGAAGTGCCAATACAGTACTTCTGGACAAGAGGAGACTGAGGGGAGACCTCATGACTGTATACAACTTCCTCATGAGGAGAAGTGCAAGGGCAGCTCTGATCTCTGCTCTCTGGTGACCAATGACAGGATCTGAGGGAACGGGCTGAAGTGGTGTCAGTGTAGGTTTAGGTTAGATATGAGGAGAAGGTTCTTCCCCCAGAGGTGTTTGGGCACTGAACAGCTCCCCAGGGCAGTGGTCACAGCCCCAAGGCTGACAGAGATCAAGGAGTGTTTGGCCAATGCTCTCAGGCACCGGGTGCATTGTTGGGGTGACTTATTACGTGATCTCTTCCAACTCACGATATTCTGTGATTCCCTGATTACAAGGTTTGTTTCTAGGATTTTGTTGGTAGTTAAAAAAAAAAAAAAGTTTTAAAATGCATTTAAGTGCTTAGTTGCCTTCCCTTACAGTGATGTTTGACTGACAGCAATAAAGGCATCAGAAGAAAGGAATCTGGATAGTGATGTCACAACTGACAGGAGCATGACAGCATATGTTTTAGTTGAGTTTATTTAGGCCATCCTGCTGCTGAAAGCAGCCCACAGAATGGTTGTGTCTCATCAAGGTAACATTCAGACTGTTGGTCCTCGATTACATGTTTATTTAAGATTTCCTCTCAGTTTACTGATGTAAACGTATTGTTCATTTTTCACATACCAAGCACTGTTGTTTAGTCTCAGGGGAATTATTGTTACAAATTTAACAACTGTGACATATTAAAAAGCACATTTAAGGAAGAAATTAAGTGTTGAGAGGATGTGACCAAATGTTTCCATGGTGTTTTGCCAAAATGTCACTTCAATGCCAGTGTGATTTTCATCAGAATTGCTTTCTCAGAACTCATCTTTATGCCCCCCAAGAAAGCAAAATAAATCTTGTCCACATCAGTAGCAGACAGGCTTTCAATGCACTTGCCAGGAAATAATTTCCTAAGTTTTATTTTCATTTTGGAAACTACTTTTAACTCCTGGGAGATGCACATGGCAGCTCTGTGCATTGCACAGCTGATGGGCAAGGAGGAAATTGATAGCTCAGAGTGTGGAAGCAAAAAGGTTCAAATTAGATGCCTCCTGTAGGCACCTGCATCCCTGATTAACAACTGGCCAAAAATGCCAGGAACTGATTTTCTGGAAGTTCTTTGTTCTTTGAAAGTCAAGCCCCAAACTGGGCAATGACACATAGAAACCTGAAGCATTGATGATTATGTCTGGAATCTTGAGCCCGATGTCAGTGTGCATGTGCAAGTCTGCGAAACACTGTCTGTGCTGATTCTTCTGTAATTCTTACTGCTTTTCTGAAATTACCAAAGTGAGATTGGTGCAAGAAGCTGTTTCTCATGGATGTTTTTCCATGAGCTTTCTGGGGAAAGCTGGAGTAGTGATAGAAGGCTTTCCTGGGAGATGTGTCCCCTAAACTAATCTGTGTTTTAAATTAAGTGTTTTAACCTAGAATAAGTTTTCTAGAGCTGTTTTTCTGCCTGTGTGGAAAATGCCACAGTCTAAAAGCTCTGCATGGCCTCCCTGAGATCAGGTGCTCCATGGAGGTGAGATAAACTGAGTTGCCACCTGAGCACTATCTTCTCATCATTTCCCTCCAGCTGCCTCCTCCAGGTGTGTCACACTTGCTCTGATGCTCAGGTCAGTGGCATGAGGAACAGGCTAAGCTGTTTTCTGGTTGGGATGGCTTGAACCTGCAGACTCAGTTCAGGTTGGGACTGATGTCCTGGGGCTGAGCTCCTGGGCAGGGGTGTGGAGAGGAACCAGTGGGGCCATGAGTGCCCTCAGGGCCCTGACAGAGTCACAATGCTGATGCACATCTAGTGGGCAATTTGAGAAACAAAGCGATGTTGTGGACTTCACACAGGTGACTCACCTTGAGATGATTAAGATACTGAAGTGCAAAACAGCAGCACTAAGGGAGCAGAGCTCAGAGACATTTTCCTCTCCCACAAGCAGGACTGGGTGCTCTCCCATTTACAGCAGGTTTTGTTTGTTTAAGTCTCCTGCCAGGCTGTGACAGTGCATGTCCAGGGAAATCTAATTTCTGTGCTTTTTGACTTGAAACCATTAATTATTTTCAGTTGCATTTAAAACAACCAAAAGTGTAGGAAGCAAATTGCTGAGAATTACTATTGTCAGAGCCTCTACATTTTCTCCTGAGAAGAGCCTGGTCCTTCCACATGCTGGTATGTGTTTATCAAGTGCTGGATGCATATGGATCAGTTGTGGGGGCACATGCAGAGGACTGGTATGCCTGAGGGAGGGACAGTGAGGCAGCAGCTCCTTGGGACAGCTCAAGGGCACACTTGTGATTTGGATGCACTTATTTAGCTGTACCTCATTATGGGGACATTACAGCCAGTGGCTTGGCTTCAGCTGTGACGTTCAGATGTATAGGATGTTACCAAAGGAAGCACTTGGCAACATTTTTCGGCTTCCCCTAACATAAACAACAAATTTTCTCAACAATGCGAGGTTCTGACTGGGAGTGAGTCACTAATGTCTTCAGAAGAATGTCATCTCCCTGCACAGAGGAGACCACAATTGGCTAAATTAAGCCAAGACAGGGTAACCTTTGTGGTTGAGGGGCACAGTGGGGAATTCCCAGATGGCTCTCTGAAATCTGGATATTATACACCACTGCTGTTCTCCATGAGAGCTCTGCAGGGGCTCTCTGAATCTGCACAGGAGATTCTCCAGTGCTGGAAATGATTCTGTGATTCTAATTCTTGATGATTCTCTGAGCCTAAATTGCTGTGGCTCTTTGGTATCTGTGCAGGTAATCTGATTTATACTAGCAGAAAGGTCCTCTTTAGAGCAGCCTGGTTTCAGATGCTAGTGAGAAGGGGATTTGGATGGGTTCCTGAGCAGCCAACTCACTAGAGAATTGTGAGTGGCTTCTAACCCAAACAATTCTAGGATTTTATGATTCAGTAATTTCTGATAATCTGGTAGTTTAAGTGAGGTACCTGCCATGGAATTCAAAGGGAACTTTGAGCATCCTATGGTTATTTGGAGAAAAAATGTAGTCTTTGTACCTGAATAAGCTGTTTATAAAACTCTGATTTCCACTTTTGAGCTAACCTAGTGCTCAGGAACTTTTATGTATAGCCCAAGCTGTGGTATAAGTTCTTTATGTCACCTCTTCCTTCCAAAGAGAAAGTGTTTTGGGGGTGTAACACCATGATGGATTCAGAGCAACCCACAGAGAAGATCTGCAGCTTGGAGGAGTGAACCTTCATTCCTGGGTGATGCAGTAACAGTTGAGCTTGTACGGCCGATCTTACACAAATATTTATTTCAGAGAAATTACTTCCAGCTCACTTTGGGTCTCTTCTTTTAGTATTTTGCCTTGTTCCTTCATTTGGCCCGTGATGAGGTGAGAGCTGCAGTGATGGCAATTTGCAATAACATCACTCTAGCAGGAGCTCCATGAGGCTCCGTGTGGCCATAGGCACTGACGCACCAGCACTGGGATGTCGCAATCCAAGTGGGAACGACTTCACATCTGCCTGGTAATGTAACAAAGCAATATTAACATTTTCATAAAATGTTCTGAAGTCAGTTTGGCTTGGCTGGCCCTGCAGATACTCAAGCCAAAGAGACTGTCCTGAGCATGGTGTCAGCAGAGAGGCAATACAGAGCAGTAAGTGAGGTTGCAGGGGCTGAAGTGCGGTTTTAATAAGGCAGTTAAAGTGGCAGAGCTTTGAAAAATCCCTTGTTTTTCTGCAAACTCTGTGCTTACATACTTGATAAAGGTGTGAGAGACCCCTAGACACACATACCACTGTACAGTGTAGGGACATCCTGATATTTTCATCCTTCTGCTCCCTAAGAAATGCATAGGAAGTTCAACCTTTATTTGGTATTTTTTCTGGAGTTCACCTCAGCTCTCCAATACTGAGAGACAGGTGCTGGTTGAGTACTGAGTCAGCCACTGTGAGTGTTGAAAGAGGTGAAGAGTGTACTTGACTGCAGTGTGTCCATCACAAAAAGGTACCAGAAGTGATTTTTAACCTAGCAGTGAAAGAAATAACAAGAACTAATATGTGAAAACCCAAGGATGATAATTTCTGAACAGGAAAATGTAAGCAAGTAGCAACACTGAGTCTTTAAGCATTGCTGCACTTTGCTAAGGGAAGCCTTGAATGCTTCATCACTGAAGCCTTAGTAGCTGTGCAGGGAGGATACTCTGATTCAGCCACAGTTTAGTGGGGTCAGTGCAGGAATCAGAGGTTGAAATCCCATTGGGACAGAAGTTTAATTAGTGGTTATAACAATCCCTTCAATGCCTGATACTTTTTGCTCCAGCTGGGCTTGCCAGGCTGAGTTGTTTGGTGTCCTTGATAATTCCCTGTGTATGCCTGGACAGAGTTTTATTTGCATGCTAGTTTGGGAATTGGTTGTTCTTTGTGTGTGTACTTGCATTTACATGTGAACAAGAATATTTGTTCTTCATCAGCCTTTGTTCTCCTATTTTTAAAAGGCTTACTCATCCCCTCAAAGATTAGAATCAGCTCCATCTGATTTAGGTGACAGTTCTCACCCCATGAGCAGCAAGAAATTGAAATGAACTGTTTCTGGAATGAGCCATTGTTGATCCAAGCTGTCCAACAAGTACTTGAATAACAAATATCTCTTACCAAACCAATGTTGGTTCATGAACAGAGAAAAAGAATGAAGTTCACTGCATTGCTTGTTTGCAAAACACAGTTCAGCCCTTTCTTTGCCAAAGTCGAGCTGTCAGGAGCTAGATCCTTAACTGCTATGAACCAGCTCCACTCAGTGACTTCCATGCAGGTGACAATTTACATTAAGTGATCATCCAGCCTCAAAGTGCAGCAGGAAAGCAGTGTGAACCAAACAAATGATGGGGAATGGCAGCAAAACATTTCAGAATGGGCAGAGAGATTTCTGGGGTAAATTGCACATGTGGTTTGGGGTTTTTGCAAAGATAATTTAGGGGTTTTTTTTGTCTCTTATGTCCTTTTTTCACTTAATGTTTGCAAAGATCAAATCTGAAGCTAAATTTGTAAGGAGGGATAATGTAAGCACAAGTGATGTAGGTGGAGGGATGGACAACGTTAGGAGCAAAAGCTCTTCATCTTGACAAGACTCTTCCCCCAGAGGGTGTTTGGGCACTGGCACAGCTCCCCAGGGCAGTGGTCACAGCCCCAAGGCTGACAGAGCTCAAGGAGTGTTTGGCCAATGCTCTCAGGCACCGGGTGCATTGTTGGGGTGTCCTGGGCAGGGACAGGAGTTGGACTGATGACCCTTGTGGGTCCCTTCCAACTCAGGATGTTCTATGATTAATTTTTACCCTTCTCTGTACCAGTTGGTTCAATAAAGAATATCACTTGCAGCTAGAAAAATTGCTGTGCTCATGCTGCTGGGTCATCACTGCTCCAGGCACACCATCTGACCCAGCACATCACACTTTCCACTGGAGTTGTGTTTATGGGCTTAGCTGGGCAACTGGCTCAGGTATAAAATTCCCAGCGATTTCAAATGTTAGAAATTGAATCGTTTGCTTGATCTTCTCCTCTGTGGTTTGGTCATGAGGCAGTTTTATAAGGAGACATCATGCCCAGGCTGCAGGAACACTGTGAAATGGTAAATTCTTCAGACCAAGGGAGCACTGTGTGGTATTCTGCACTTGTCATGTTTGTCTTTGGATAAACTTATGGGGAAATTTTGCCTCCTGGAACTCGGATCTGAAATGAGCCAAGCTCAGGGGTTGGCTGCTGTGTGAACTGAGAGGTATAGAGTTAGTGCAAAATCAAGCAACTGTATAAGGAATATTCAGTCATCCAAAACAGAATCACAGAATCATCTAGGTCCAGCCATAAATGAAACAAACCTGAGGAGTAAAGCAACTAAAATGTTCTTATTTACACTGAAAATGGGTCTGTGTGTGTGTGGAGGTGTGGATTCAATTGGAGTGGAGAGGAATCTTAATGGAGAAGTTCCTCTCTTGCAAGAAGGGCAAAACACATGCTCCAGCACTAAGCAACTTTCCATTAACATTTTTAAAGCTAATTTGCTATCATTGAGCCTGTTATATTCATGGCACTTGGAAACACCAATTAAATAAGGCCCCTAATTAAGGGTTATTAGCATTATTTACTACCAGTGTTGTAGTGTTTAGAGGCTCTTCTCAGGTTGCTTTTTGCTGTAGCTTTTCAAATACATAAGAAGAGGCAGTTTTTTCTCCAGAATATTTCTATTTAAGAACACTGTTAGCATTAACAGAAATACCCCCCAAAAGTCAAGCACAGATAGTATCACCTGCTCAGGATATGCTAAGGATTTACCTTTTTGCTCGCTTGCCATCTCATGGATGAGATTTTGAAATTACTTCTGCAGCAAGTGATGCCAGTGGAAATGTTTTGAAATAATTAATCTGAAAATTGCACAGGTGCCAGAGCAGATATTACAGACTGCAATAATTAGTGGGTTGGTGACTCCTGTAGCTGTTATCTTGTTCTAGCTGCTGGAGGCATTTCTTAACAAACTTCTGTGGAAGACAGGAAAAATCTGGAAATTAGCCACAGAGTTTTAAACCATCTTAAACGAAAAGTATTAGTGAATAGCTCCTCTGGCATCCTATTAAATTTCAGGAGTCCTTCAGGTCTGTAATTGGGAATAATCTGCTTCACTCCAACCAAGCCACAGCAGTTGTAAGATTTGACCCATGAGATGTATCCAACATACTGCAAATTCCTACGGAAAGGAATTCTTTGTCTCCATTAGCATTTCAACACACACTCACTACAGAGATCTCACTGGGGGTAAAGCATTAAAACCCTTTCAAAAGTGGTTTAGTTGGCTAATTAGACAATAAGCATAAACCTGATGCATCCAGCTGTACAAATAAAACGTGACTTTAAAGTTTCATGTCCTGAGCACAGAGTGGTGGTGAACTTGGAGAGGGGCTGAGAGGAGGTGGCTGCCTTACAGCTCGGTAGTGCTGTGTCGGAAGGCTGAAGCCTTTGGAGAACTCAGAGAGAGTTTATTTTAAGTGTAACTAAAAGGAACTAAGTACCAGTTACCACAAATAGGGTGATCTTTATCTTCCTTTGTTGGCTTGTGCGGAGGGAAAAGAATCTTAAAAGACCTCTGGCAGCCGCAGGCTTCACACAAAGGGGAGATCTCCCTCACATTGCTGACATGTCTCTCATTTTTTGGGTGCTACCTTACCTCTGAAGGAAATGAACAGGTCATTTTAATGCCCCCTTACACCCTCGGCTCCTGGGTAGGTGTGATCAAGTAGCTCAACACTTACATATCTGACATTTCTCCCCTCCATCCTAATGCATCCAATCCTGCAATTGTTGAGGGAAAATTAGGCTCTTCTTGGTGCACTTTTCCACTTTGGCTATTTTGGAGCGGCACCTGTAAGCTCTCACTTTGAGAGATGGTTAATGTGCTAATTACCCAGGACCCAAAAATGCAAGCTGTAAACAAATGAGGACTGTATTTATAATCAATCAATTTTATGACCTTCTGATGGTGATGATATCAGTGGAGTTTACATTGGGAGCCCTTGTACTCCTCCAGGGCAGCTGTGCCCTTATGTTTTAGTTACAGCTCGAAGAAGATTTTGCTAATTTACTTCATAGTAGGCGTGTTTAAGAAAAATATTACCTTCCCCAAACAGCTGAGCCTGTTACCAAGCCTCATTTTTAAATAATGAAAACACATGGACTGTCAGTACCTTCAGGGTGTATTGTCAGGTGACGAGTTGTTTTCAAAACATCCATGGCAGAAAGTGATGACTTCAGAGCAAAATATTGTTCTCATTGGTATAAGTTGCCGTGAGACAAATCCCACACCCTCTGATGTCAATGGAAAGACTCCATTTGACTTCAAAGAAGGCTGGATCAGGCCCTGAAAGAAATGTTGCCATCATAAAACACCAAAAATGCTTTATGGGTCGTACATTTTAAACATGTTCTGCTCTCTGGTGATCTTCCATGCAGTTTACCTGGCTACGTGTAACTTGTAATTTCTGTGTTTGCTTTGCAATGGATTTATGATAGAAGAGTGTCCATAAAGCCTGATTTGTGAAGTGTTAAAATGATGTCCTGGAAAGCCACACAATGCCAAGGTATACAAGATGCCCTGCAATACCTCAGCCCCAGGAAGGCTCTCCAACTTTCCTGATGTTACTAAGTTCTCACAAAACAAAACAATGTTGTTTAACTGTAGACAGATGTGTTAAAAATCTCTTGATTTTGTGCTCTTGTTCTTTTATTGTAATCATTAGCTTTTTAATCTAAATTCAGGTTAGATTTCGAGGACAGAACTGTTTCCTGCACTTCCCAAAGCTCTGCTTGGGTGGTTCATGGTTTGAGCAGCATTTAAAAATGGGGCAGGATGGGGTACACTGTGTCCCCTCAAGCTGCAAGTGCAGAGATAAGCTCTAAACCAGCAGCAGATGCAATTTATTCAGCATAATTCCTTTCTCTCAACATTGTACACTGATTTAAGCATGGGTTATAAAAGAGATTTGTTCCTTAGGGTTGTGAAGGATGTGACTCTGCAGAGAGGATCAGAGCTCCCTGTTTTTCCTACATCATATCTCCTATGATCAGAGGCCTGAGAGGACTGTGTTGGAGTCCTTATCATAGAATCATGGGAAGACTTGTGTGAAGGGACTGTAAAGCTCATCTCATTCCACCCCCTGCCATGGGCAGGGACACCTTCCCCCAGCCCAGGTTGCTCCAAGCCCCATCCAACATGGCCTGGAACACTCCCAGGGATGGAGCAGACACAGCTGCAACCTGGGCCAGTGCCTTAGCACCGTCTGAGTAAACAATTTCTCCCTAATATCTAATCTAAGTCTCTCCTCTTTTAGTTTAAAACCATTCCCCCTATCACTAGTCCTATCACCATCTCCCTGTGTAAAAGGTCACTCCTTTTTTTATAAGCCCCTGTAAGTACTGGAAGGCTTGATGCTGCATGATTGATGAAATTAGTCATCCATAAGTTGCTCTGGATCTCTTCTCAACCTCTGTGAGTTAGTGCTTTGCTTCTGCTGTGCTGCTTGTGAACACTTTTGCCTCCCTGAGATCTGTGCTGGGTGGGGATGAGCTGCTCCTGCCCATGGACTGGTTTTGACAACCAGAGGGACAGGACCATGGTGTCCCCTGGGGACATCCCAGTTCCCTGGAGGGAGGAGGAGGGAACAGGGGAGAGGCAGTGCTGAGCAGAGGGTGCAGGGAGCCCCTGGGACAGGGCTGCCCTCATCTGCGAAAGCTGAGCTCTTGTGGTCCTGTGTGCAGGGCAGGCAGGCAGCCAGACAGCTGGATTGCCATGGCAAAGACAGCGTCTGGCCTCTTTGAAAGAGAAACTTGCTAGATTTATGTGTGGGGATGGATGTAGTCCTTCTGGAGCTGACGCAGCCTAATGAATGAGATGGGGAGTAAAATACTTTATACTCGCTATCAGGGGTTAACGACTCCTGCCCTCTCGGTTTTCCCCTGCTCATGTTTTCCCTCTCTCCCCCTCCTCCATCCCCAGTCCCCTGCTGTGTCTGTATTTTCCAAGCAGTGGCACCACCTGGTTTGTTTTCTGTGTCAGGTATATTACAGACTGTCTGTCAGAGGTTAACAGCCGCAGCCAGCTCAACCTGGCCCTAACTCCCTCCCTGCCTGGGTGCCTCTGGTTAGGTTTACCAGAATGTAGTGGCACCTGGATAAAGCAGCTTTTTGGGTCGTTTTTAGTTTCTCAGTGGCTAACAGTATGGTGAGGATGGTGTCTCTGCTTGCTCATGGTTTGGGAATGCACTTGGGGTACCTCCATCGCTCTCCCTGTGTGCTAGAGGTCTTACAGCTCAGAAGTACACTGAAGTTACACATCAGAGACTGTGTTTGCCTGTTCTGCTCTCAAAGAAAACACTGATGTGAATTTTCCTCTGTTGATGCCGACTCTGGCTGTGTCCCCAGTCCATATCAAAGAGGTCAGTAACCCTCCCCAGCTGCCTATATGGAAGAGAAACCAAAGCCTGTGGCTCAGATCTGAGCTCTGGGGTGGTTGTGCAGGTGCTTGGCCTTAACCCCAAAAGAATCAGGGCTCTCTGTTCTGGGCCAAGAGTGTATCTGGGCCTTGGAGAAAGGACAGAACTCAGGGCTTCTTTCATGGTTGAGGTCAAGTAAAGAGGACAGCAAGAGGAGATTTAATGTAACTGTTTGCAGGGCAGGTACAAAGATGATTGAATTGAACTCTCCTTGGTAGGGGCAGGTGATACAATAAGGGGCAGTGTGGAAAGTTCATGCTGGACATTAGGAAAACCTTTTTTCCTAGAAAGGCAGTACTAAACTAGAATGGGCTGCTAGTGAAGAAAGAGAGGGAAATCTACAAGTTTGGAAGTTTTAAAGTCAACTAGAAATAGATCATCCTCACACATGGCTTTTCCTTAATGGGCACTGGCACAAGCCCAGGTACATAGCTGCTCATCAGTCTCAGGTCTGTCTCCCTCAACAGTCTCAAACTATCCACAAACCCATCACCTTGGAAAACTGGACACATTTTACTGCAAATCTCAAGGGCCAACCCAAAACTCCTTGTACCAGCTCTCTAAACTGTCTTTGATGCAGCTCCCCATCAATGGTATGGAGATCTTTAACTGGACCTCCACAACCTCTTTCACCCTCAGACCACTGTCTTGTTTTGTAAATGGGAGAAATGTCTGGATGAACAATTCCTGTTCTCCTAGTAATGTGTAGGTATTGAATGTGAGATTCCTTTCCCTGCTGGTGAAGCCACTGGGAATTGTGTGATGAATGACCAACTGGATGGTCCCAAAATGAAGGTGTTGTCACACTGCCTGGGACAATGGGGCTTCTGTGTTCCACCCCTTAATGGGACCTTTCCTGGGGGTCACTGTTTGCTCCTCACCTTCTGTGTTCCTGACTTAGGACCCTGCAAATTTGCTGTGAAGTGCACAGGACCATCAGCAACCACGTTATTCAACCAGAGCAGGATGCTGGATGCATAAAGTAGTATTTAATGCTAAGTACCACGAGTAATCATGTCCAAGGCATATCAAATTGGGTTCTGAAAATTTATGGGCACTTTTGACCTCCTTTCTGTGCCTCAGCTCCTTGCCTATAAAATGGGAAGTGTACCACTTTCCCACTGGGCAAGCACTTATATGTCCCATTGAAATGCTCTTTAGGAAAACCTAGAGGGAAATTATTAATCCTGCCTTCAGAGCAGGGTTTGGGTTGCCAAGGAAGGCATAGAGGCATAGAGTGTAGCGAGGCGGAAGCCAAATATTGGATATCTGTTCATTCATTCAGCACTGTTCACTGTGTGTAAGATATGCTAAAATGGTCTGAAATGATGCTGCAATTAAAGAGCCCATCTGGAGATACAGCTTAAGAGAGTTGTGTGGGATATCTGCTTTCCTTAATCAGCAGTGCTCCATTTTGAAGCTTACTTGCAGATTTTGTTTAAAATTTCATTTTAAATAAGGTTCCTCAAGACAGAAATCTTATGCTCAAACAAAGGTCTTTAATTTGATTAGTCAGGAATTACATCTCGTTTTGCTTTTCCATCTTGGACGTGCATGAATATGTAGAATATCCTGAGCTGGAAGGGACTGCAAGGGTCAGTTCTCAGAAGACAGTGCCCAGAAATGAGATGCTTATCAACACAGGTACAAGTGTGACTTCAGAGAGAGAATCAAATCATAGGAGTTTTGGAAAGAGCCTTCTATTCATCTCGCTTCAGTCACTGAACTGGAAGCAGCAATGACATCAGGTGTCTCAGAGTACACAGTAAATACAAATATTTGGATTAACAGATACAGGGATCAGCTAAAATCAAGTCTGTAATTCAAGTGTATTTATGTAATACACTGGAAAATTTCAATAAACACCAAAATCTGAGTGCAAGGTATTGAGATTAAGGTTGATTCAAGATGAATAGAGAATCCTACATACAGTGGATTAATTGTGAAATACTCCAGTTAAGGTTCCTCACTGGAGCAGTAGGAAAAGGATGGAAGTTTGTGATACACAACAACACAGATGAACTATGAATCAGAACCAGGTCTCAGCTCAAAAGTACCAGCAGGACTATAGTTGGTAATAATAAACAATATTCTCATTGACAGGAATTTTACAAAGGTTTGGGTTGATCTTCATGGCCAGAAATATTTTCTCTTGGCCTTGCATTTGCTGCATTTTCCCAAGTATTTTCCATTGCCAGTTAGCCTGTGGAACACCAGAGCATCTCCAGCATCACTGAGTGTCCCTTTGCCAAGTTCCAGGAATAGAGGAACAGCTACCAAGAAAGGCCATTTTTGCTGGTATTTCAACTTGCACAGTGAAATGCAAAGCATTTGAAAAATAAGTCTGGGAACTTGGCTGGTGCTCCTCAGGGAATACCCATCTATTACCCATTCCCTGTTTCACAGACCAGATGGCAGAGCTGAAACAAGAAGGTTTCATGAGAAGAGCAAGTCCCCTGGCTGGTTTCATGCTTCTCTGAGGAAGAGTAAGATCTCGCTGAAATGTGCATGATACCAGATTATGTCCTGCCACCTCCCTCCCAGGCATCTGGCTGACAGATCCTCACTTACACACATGAGGAGGAGGCTGTTTCCCATCTCGTGGTATTGTGGTGCCTTCAGCCCCCAAAGACCAAAGCAAGACACTGCCTAGCAAGGCATGGTGGGACTTCTGAGCTGCTGCTGTCTCAGCCATGCTGGATGCTACCCAGAGAACAAGGAATGTAGTCTCATTTGCTTATCTGCTGGGGTTCCAGCTTTTGGCAGGAGTAGCAGCAGTTTCTGGGGGGGGATAATTCTGCCCTGAATTTTACTGTAGCTTAGAAAGGAAAGAGCTGTACCCCTTACAGTAGGTTCTTCTGCCTTTCTTTTGAGTGCTTGGCAGTCTGGGAGCTTCAAATTTGTCTTGACAGCCAAGTTTTTATATTTGACTTGCAACCAAGTTTCTCACTGTGAGGTAAACCCAAAGCCAGCATGGGCAAAGATGTGGACCCAGGAGTGGTTTAGCTCTAGCTGGTTTTTCTCTGCTATACTCCTGTGGATGGACTGAGATTATTCTTTGGATCACAGGTTATGCAGAAGTGCCTCCAGCCTGGATGGAAAGACAGGATAAAGAAGGAAAAAAATGAGTAGGTGAAGACAGTCCATTCAAAGCACTGCTCTCTGCGTTCTCAGAGGTGTATCTCTGGGGCATTTAGTATGCACAATATTGGCTAGGAAAATCTCTTTTCCCTAATTCTTCCTGCTAACCTGTTCCAGAGTCCTCCCAGGGAAAGACTCTGATTTACCTCAGTAGTCCTTCTGCCCTTTCAACTTGAAGAACACCACAGGCTTTCCCAGACACCCTTAAATAACATGAAGGTGACCCATGGACTGAGCTAATTCACATGAGCAGTTGAGCTCCTTAGGATCAGACTTCACAGTCTCAGCTTCACCATCACGTTTGGTTACTCTAGACACTTAGAATGAGAGTCCTGAATTTTCTCCCCTACTGTTATTTCTCTGCTACATTTAACCAGCCTCTCATTAGGCTTCATTTAGATATTAATTTTTCATGGGAGCTAATTTTTTTGACCCACGCAAGCAATTAATGGTTATTCTTAGAGCCTGAGTGTAATGTCTTGCATGCAGCTGCCTTTGATTACCATGTTTCTGGGGCCCCCCTATTTTGCCTCCTCAGCAAAGCCTTATATGATGTTATAGTCGCTGATAGCACAGCAAAAAGCTTTGCAAATCTGAAAGAACAGAGTGGAAATAGTCATCAGGATCTGGAGGTTTAGTGCTGTGGCATTGTCGCTGCCTGCTGGCCCTGACTCCTGTGGAGCAGGAACTGGAGTTGGGTGACAGTGAAGTGGTGAGGTTCTGCTGATGAACTTGTGGCTGCCTCCCATCCCTGGGAGTATTCCAGGCCAGGTTGGAGGGGGCTTTGAGCAACCTGGGCTGGTGGAAGGTGTCCCTGCCCATGGCAGGGGGTGGAACTAGATGATCTTTAAAGTCCCTTCCAACCTAAGCCCTTCTGTGATTCTATGAATCTGGAGTCCTGGTGCCACCAACATTACTCCTGAGTGTAAATCAGTCAGCTTTTCTTTTTTCCTCATTTGCCAGGTGGTTGGGTGGGATTGTGGGTCTAAGACATCAAACCAGGTGGCTGGAGAAGAGCAGAGCTCACTGGCATATGCTGGATGCCTGTGGGATCAAGGCAGTATTTTGAGGCAAGCATTTGGACTTCCCTCTGCAGAAGTCTGGAGGAGCCTTGCTGTCTTGCAGGGCTGCCATGAAACTACTTTGCTTGAATTTTTCTCTTTCAATGTGTTCATTAATTTCTCCTTACAGCCCCTCATGTTCAGTAAACCCTTCCGTCCAACAAGGAGTCACTGGGACTTTGCTTGAGCCTAAGGGGATGGTCTTAAATCGTCCTAAACTCCTTATTCAAGCGAAGAAACCGAAATAAGTAGGAGAATGGATCTGCATTTCTTGGGGTGAATGAAGGAGCAGCTAACACTGCCTGGGGCGACGTCTGGCTCGGGTCAAGTGGTGCACAGCTACAGATTGTATGTAGTGTTACCAGTAATCCCACAGCTGCTTCCTTTGCTATATAAAGCAATGTACTGGGAAGTGAAAATAAGTCCATTTCATTACTAATGCAAGGTTTGAAGTTTTCTTCAGGTATGTTGCATATAGTTTTCTAAAGTATAACATTTCAGACCCAGTTCTGCAGAGCAGCTTACCTTTGTGGGTTGCATTAAAATGAACAAGGACTCAAAGCTTCACAGATTTGATGCTCTTTGCAGAGCTGGATGGATAGTTTTCTCCTGCAACAGTTCTCAAATGGTTCAATGGCTGCCAAAACCCAATAAAAACCATTTAAGAAAAGACACTTTTTCATTTTAAAACAAAAAGTAGGAAAAAGTTGAGGAAAAGGATTTTTTTCTATTTTCCTCTAAATATTTCATAGGAAAGCAAATTATTTCCTGAGTAGTTCCAGCTTTAAGTAGTTCCTTTAAGTGTCTTGTTTGTTGAGTTGAGAATACAGCAAGCTAATGATTTTGGTTTGGTTGGGATTTTTTCCAAGGAGGCACATGTTGACAGAGATTAGCATTGGGTAGAGATGTGGATGGAGGTTCTCTTAACACATGCACAGGTTTGGCAGATCCAGGTTTGCTGCCCATGGCAGAGGGTTGGAACTGGATGGTCTTTAAGGTCCTTCCAACCCAAAGCATTCTGGACCTCTATGATTTCATAAAACTTTAGCCACCAAACGGCTTAAAACTCTTAAGCAGATACCTGAAGTGTAGATAATCCAGCACACAACTTGTTTTAGCTTCAAGGGTGTATCCTAGCATTTAAAATGGACATGTTAGAGTCCCCACCCTGTGAACAATGGCACACAGGAGTAGCTTTGCATGTTGAAGTCTCTTTGGTAGTATCTACTCAGTGCTGAAAGCAGAACCAAAGGTTGGTTGGTTCCTGCTTTCCACCCACGTGGCTGCACACAAGAGGCACATCCCAGAGGGAGCAGAAGGACCAGCTGCAGCGTGTCCCTCTTGGATGAGCTTTCTAGAAATGCTTGTATGTTTTGAGTCACCCTGCCCAGGGGATTGAATATTTTTACTCTACCTATACCATATTTGATGTGTTTCAGACCAGGAGCAGTTTCTTGCTCTGCAGCATGCTCAGCATCACAGACTTCAGAAGGGCCTCTAGGTGCTACCAAAGTGCAGATATTAAGAGCAGTTTGCAGGCCTGGGCACCAAAGTTTGTTACAACACGTATTTATTACCAGTCTCATATAACTCATTCGTGGTAAACAATGCAGGTTTTATTATGTGTAAGTAATAGGAGACCTTTGCTTTTTCCACTAACAAACATGCCATGGGTAATTATTCCTCTATTAAAACGACATGTGGACATATTTGTGACATGCAACAGTCCCATGGCTTTGAAGAGAAGTATTATTCCAAACAAGGTTAGCCACCATTTATTCTGAGGGGCTCTTGCATTTCTGTGTTGGAAGAGCTTTGTGGCTTTCCTTGTCTATTTGATAATCATTAACATGTTCTGTCATTAACCTTCAAGCAGCTTAGCTTGAAACTTTAGCTGCAGCTCCTCAAACATTTGCCTTGCATTGCAGACTGTGGTTTACTGGGGCTGGTTTTATGATCACCAGAGGTAGAATCAGGAAGATGAAAAATGGGTGTGTGTTGAAGAGCAGCACATCCAGCCTTCTAGGTCTTAAATTAGAGTGATGAGCATAAGCACTGCAAACAGAGCTTTTTCAACTCGATTGCAATTATATTTGAAATTACCTACAATTACCAGTAACCATCTCAAAGCTAGAAATTAACTTTGTAGGCTTTGCTCCAGATGGATCAGCTGTTAAACGTGCTGTCTCGTGCAGCTGAATGGAGGGGAGGAAAGAGGCTGAGGAGGCGTCGGAATGGCAACTGTGCTGGCTCCCAGCTGAAGCAGAGCTTGTGTTTGCTTTCACTTTGAAATAAACCCATATGCCACTTTTTGAGACACAGTTTGGAAAGCTGTGGCTTTGCTGCCCATTTGCTTGGGTCTAGCAGAGTGCTCTGCCTTCCTCCGTGAAGCTTGGTGGGCTGTGGCGGCGCAGAGCAGGATGTCCATGTCTCCTTCCCTGGGTCAAGCCATGAGCTAAAGGTTACATTTATGGCAGATCCACTTACTGCCTGAGCAGTGAGCAAATAATATTTTCTAATTCCTGCTCTGCTTGATGATTTCCTGCTGTTATTTCTCCAACTGATTGTCATAACTCATTTGGTTAACTCTATTCCAGTTTCTTCCACATCCACTGTGGCCAGAGAAGTTCAGACCCTTCTCCCTCTTCTTCCATGCACAAGGATGTTGCTGTGGCTCCATAGCCACAGTGGACTTTTAGCTGTGGAGCTGAGGAAGGTATTTTGCCCAAAGCATCTCAGAAATGCTTGTGATTTCAGTTTCCAACATGACTCTGAGCTGGGGAATGAGAACGTGCCAGGAGTGTCAGTGACAGCTTTAGAAATGGATTGTTTGCATAAACTTGAAAACAGTACAAGCATAAATGTATTTCCTTTGTTTAACTTTTCACTCTTGTTTACTCGTCTCTGCTTCTAAAAGGCTGTGCAAGTAAACTCTGCAAATCTCTAAGTTTCACAGGCATTAATGGGGGCTGGGAATTCTGGGATGGCTCCTTGGCCCTGCTGTCTGGGAGCTGAGGCACAGGGCAGGGACATAAAGCTCTGCTCCACAAGCCATCAGAACCAGCAGGATGATTTTTACTTACCTTACTTTGGAAACTTCTGTGCTGGGAAGTGATGTCTGAAAAGCTCTGAGTCTCAGCCCCTTCTTCACATGCTTCAGAGGTGTGTGGACAATGCAGAAAGTGTCTGGGAAAATCAGGCACAGGCAGGATTGCCTCAGTGTAGCTGAGGAAAATAGGGGCTCCTATGGACTATAGTGTGCTCTGTTAAACAAAAACTACTTAGGCTACAAGTTTTTTGAGGGAAACAACTGGTTTTTAGTCCTGTGTTTTTCAGCATCACTGCAGTGAAGTCCTGGTCTGAGTGCTAGGGAGGAGGGAGAGGAGCTTCAACGATACAGCAATGACAATCCAGGTCTCTTGTTGCCTTTCATAATAAAATTGCTTCTCCCCTGCATTTATTTAGTTAATCACCTTATTAAACCTGTGCATGTACCTCTGTGCTGTCCTTGTTCTGCATGGATTTAAATGGGATGTCCAAAGAAAGGCAATGGAGCTGGGGAAGGGGCTGGAGCACAGGTCTGATGAGGAGCAGCTGAGGGAGCTGTGGGGGCTCAGCCTAGAGAAAAGGAGGCTCAGGGGGGACCTTGTCACTCTCTACAATTTCCTGACAGGAGGTACAGCCAGATGGGTCTCTGTGTGTCTGTCTGTCTCTTCTCCCAAGTAACAAGTGATAGTGCAAGAGGAAACAGCCTCAGGTTGTGCCCAGGGAGGTTTAGGTTGGATATCAGGAAAAATTTCCTCACTGAAAGGGTTGTCAGCCCTGGCACAGCTGCCCAGGGCAGTGGTAAAGCCACCATCCCTGAAGGAATTTAACAGCCATGTGGATGTGGCACTTGGGGATATGGTTAGTGTTGGCCTTGGCAGTGCTGGGTTAGCAATTGGATTCAATGATCTTAGAGGGCTTTTCCAACCTAAATGATTCTATGCAAACAGGCATTGGTGAATCACATTTTACTGGCTACTGAAGCTACCAACTCTCTCCTTGCCTCTTAGAGCAGGTATACAACACTACAAACCTTTTGGCTTTATACCACAAGGAAAGGGAGGACCAGGACAGCATGCAAGCCTGTTGCTTTGGAGCTCCCAGTTAGACTGGAAAAGGTTGAGATCCCCATCACACATCACTGGTCCTGGGGAATTTGTTTCCTGTGTTTGCTGCTCACCTGTGGGAGGAAGGCTTGGAGATCAGTTCAGGCAGAGTGAGCAGTCTGCACATCTTGCACAGCTTTCAAACCCAGGGCAGAGCAGAGGCAGCTGTAAATGGGCTCTGGAGCACAGAGCACAGTGCTTTACAGCTGGTGGCTCTTGTGGGACTCGCAGACTGCTCCTGAGGGGTCTCAAAAAGTTAACAGGGGAAACAGTCAGAAGGCTCAGATGGGCTCCACAGGAGTCCACGCTGGTGCTGGAGTGTTCAGAGGGTTTCTGCAGACCTGGCATGCTGGGCATGCCTCCTCAGGAAAAAAAGATCTGCTCTTGCAGATCAGGCTCTGAACCTATTTGTGAACATGAAACTGGTTTTTTTGGTGCAACTGAATGGAGCCACAGACAAGTCCTCCAAGCACAACCACATGTCAGATATGTCACAGAGTCTTGTGTTGAATGAGGAAGAAGCTGCAACGTGACAATGTGAGGTCATTGTTTTTAGTCTGATATCCTAAAGGGAAAGAAAGATTTATACAGTCATGCTCTGTGTGGCTGATTAGGTGTGTAGGTCCCTGCTTTTTGCCCCATCATTCTCTACCCATAGCTCAATTTCACCCAAATCTGAGAGAGTCTAAAAATTGCCTACTTTTAACAAGCTTTATGCAATGCCAAGCATTGGCAAAATTACCTACTTTTTACAAGCTTTATGCAATGCCAAGCATTGGAAAGAGCCTAATTCCTTGTTCTAGCACAGGGTAAGCTAAGCTCAACCCTTACTAGACATCAGAAGATGGAAGAGAGCAGGAAAGTAGGAAAAGGTTAGAATACAGTGTGATGTAAGTGGCTACCAGAGAATCCACCCTTCAATTAGAGATAATTTTATGTGGATTCTCTAGTGTTTAGGATGATGCACAGTGGGTGATGATTTATCAAAATAAGCCCTGCCCTCTTCTGACTCATACAAGTTTCATGTGATACCACACACTATAGACCAGTACATCCTTGTTACTTTTCCTTTCTCTTTTAAAGATTGCAGAGGTACCAACAGTCCCTTTTCCAGACATAATCCTTAGAGTAGAATCAACCCAGTGCCTTCACCAAGGATTTTGCTCACCTGTAATGGATGTGGTCAACCCTGAATCATTTCCTTGTCTCTCAAACTAAACAGCTGGGGTAGATGGGATGGTAAGAAATATGCAGACTTTGGTGAGCCTCTAGCCTGGTCAGATACATATTAGCACTGTCAGATGCATAAAAGGATTTGGTGTGTGGTGGTTGTAGCTTTGCCTAATTTTGCCTCCTTTACTCTTCTGTAATTCAATACCACCATCTGCTCCAAAAAAGCTTGTCCCCTGCAACACTGGGTGAAGCCTTTCCAGAGCTACACACTGGATCATCCAGTGGTCATATGGGACAGCCTAGGAAGCAAGGAAACACCTTATTGCTCTACAGGGTTGCTATCTTTGTTAGATTCCAGGTGCAAAGGGAAGAGCTGCTTCTAAGCTTGGGTTGTGCCTACAATGGTAAAAGCTTGGTTGCTATCACTGCTCATGCAGGATGACTACTGTGAAAGTACTTTTCTTGAGCTGCCTGGTAGGTCCACATTTCAGCTTTGTTCAGTAGAGCACTTAAGCATGTGCTTAGAATTAAGTGTGCTGCTGACTGGAGGGCTTGGACAATAAATATGCTACTGGAAAAGTCTCTGGACCATACATTTATTAGTCTGTGTAAAAGCCCTGTTATTTCTTCTTCAGTTCTGAAGTAAATCACATCTTTCACAAGCCACAGTTGTGGGTAAATGTCTGATCTTGATAGGCATCACATATTGCAGCTATTGCTGATTTTGAGTAACCTTATGGATGCTCAGTGCATCCACAAATGAGACCCAGCTTGGCTCCCTTCAGTGGTTTGGTGTTTCTTTGAGAAATCTCTCTTTGAACTACCCATCTGCAGGCTTTTTCTTTTTACTGTCTGTGTGGCCATCCTGCAGTTACCTGTGGGTTTATGATCCTTCTCTAGAGAACAAGTTGGTTGAAGGATAAAGATGGGGGTGATAAATTGGGACAGGGTATGATATCACTTACAAGGGTCACATGAGTGTCCCTCCAGATTTACACTGCTGCAACTTTGCTCTGGATCTGGCTCCAAAATATTTCAAAAATGGCCATTTCAATAATTTGGGAGTTTAGTTTGATGAATAAAAATGTACCATCGATGCTTGAGGGCCTTTGTGACTGCAGTGAGGACAGACTGGAGTGAGCAACTCACTGGCAAAGTAAGTGTAAGGTAAATCTGTGGGAGTGGGAGGAAGAAACTAAACCATGTTTTTAAAGGGTTTATGGCTGGCAATTTATTTCCTTAACCCCTGGTTCAGTGCTGGGAAACAGTAAACAGTGAAGTTTAGTCTCATAGTTGCCTCTGAAATGAACTGACCATGCAAAGAAAGGCTGTAACTCCCCAAAGCAGCAAAATATTTTGGGAGCCTGATTGCAACACTCTGAAGGGGTTGGGGAAGTTCAGGTGTATGTTAAACCTTTGTGGAAAACTGGATTTCTATGAGATGGAGAGAGAGCGGATCTCCAAATCATTGTTTGCTTGTTGATTATGCCCATGAAGGGCCAAATGTTCACTTCTGTAAGAACCCTGGCAAATAAACAAATAGAGATGAATTGAGGACTGGAGTATCTCCCCTATGAAGACAGACTGAGAGAGTTGGGGCTGGTCATCCTAGAGAAGAGAAGGTTGTGTGGAGACCTCAGAGCAACCTGCCAGGAGCTGAAGGGGCTCCAGGGAAGCTGCAGAGGGACTCCTGGGTAGGAACTGCAGTGACAGGACAAGGAGCAGCAATTACAAATTGAAAGAGGGGAAATTTAGGTTAGATCTTAGGCAAAAGTTCTTCCTGTGAGGGTGGTGAGACACTGGCACAGGTTGCCCAGGGAGGCTGTGGCTGCCCCAACCCTGGCAGTGTTCAAAGCCAGGTTGGCTAAAGCCTTGAGCAACCTGCTCTGGTGGGAGGTGTCCCTGCCCAGGGCAGGGGGTTAGCACTGGATGATCTTTAAGGTCCATTCCAACCCCTAAAATTCTATGATTCTATGAATTCAGGAGCTGAAATGAGTATGCACAAGTCAACATGAATCAATGGCACTGCCCAAATCTAAAGCCAGTGCAGAGCTGGGCCTTAAATCAGCTATTTTTAGCAGTCAGCAGTGCAGGAGCACAATCAGTCTATATTTACATCAGATAATATTTGTGTTTAGCATGTAATTACCACCAACCTTCTTTACACATATAATTAACAGTTTGCCATCAGATCCCGCTGGGTTGACATCTGTAGAATTCAAAAAGGGCTCAGGATCTCCAAAGAGTGTTTTTGTTTCAGGTTAGACGTGGTCTGATTGTCTAAATTAAAGACATGTCAAACCACATGAAAAGTTCAAGACAGAAGGTAACCACACAGGACGTGGCATGTGGGCCAGGTAATCATAGTGGTGGAAAGAACGGCCACACTTGTGAGGAGCTTATCCTCTACAGGCTTTGGCTAACAAAAAAACCCCTCCTTTTTTTGTTTTTAGTAGGAAATAAAAATTAGTAAATGCAAGCCCTGGCTGCAAGAAAGCCCAAATAAAGCAAACCAGATGTTCATTAGCTAATCACTTGCAATTTTCCCCCCCTCTTGTTCTTCGTGGAGGAAAAGAAAATTGAGCATGTGGGAACTTGCCTGTTGAGAAAACATTTGGATCTTCAGTCATTTATCTGTTTCACCTCTGACTCGGTTCAGGCCTGTGTTAAAAGGTAGGCAGGGTGCTATCAGAAGGAAAGGTCAGAGGGATCACTGCAGATGCTTTTCAGCTGGGGCAACCCTCGAGGCTATCCTGGATTTCATGGGTATGGAGAGTTGCTTCAAAACAAAACAGCAAACCAAACACAAACCCAGCGAGTGCAGAGAGGCTTTGAACTCCATCACTTGTGTTTGTCTTATTCCTAAATTGCAGTGTCATTTCTGTACAGTGCTCATTAGAATCACACCCATCCATCAGGACGTGTGTTTATTATACCAAATACCAGTGAATCCTGAACGGAGAGCTGCTCGTTTCCCAGTGATATCAAGGGAAAGTAATCTTTACTCCCTTTGGGTTGAGGTGATTTTATTTTCCTTCCTGCTCAAGATGAGACAAAAATAGGCACAAGTTTGTACTGCAGTCAGTAGATTTTATCAATAATAAGCACTAGTATATAAAGCCATCATGGAATCATAAGGTTGGAAAAGACCTCTAAGATCATCAAGTCCAACTGCCAACTCAGCACCACCACCATGTTCACCACTAGACCATATCCTCATCCACAGATCTCTTTGGAATGGTGTTGTTCCGTTAGCAAAATTACAGGAGCCCAGTATTTGCTTCATGCTTTAACAACACTAATTAAAGTGTTAATTTTTGTGCACAATGGCCTAACAGTTCCTAGGAGCAGACACTGAACAATAAGTAGGGCAGATGTAAGATCTCACCTACCAGCAAGCTGAACTGTCCTCATTGCATCTTGGTGGTCATATGAAAACTTGCTCAGTGCAGAATCCTAGAATCCTAGAATGGTTGGATTGGAAGAGACCTTAAAGACCATCTCATTCCATGGGCAGGGACACCTTCCACTAGACCAGGTTGCTCAAGGCCTTTGAGCTGGTTTATTTGGGAGCATTAGTCTGTGAGAGTTCAAACCATCTTTCTCTGCAAGGGCAAGGCTTCATTAGGGGTTTTTTCCTTTCATGCTGGTAGCACTGAGGTTCATGGTCATTCTGCTCCTGTGGAAAATGAGCTCCAGAGCCATGGGCCAGCTGGAAAGAGGGTGCTTACAGCAGGAGGTCTCCATTGAGACCAGCAGACCTGTGATTCCTGAGGGAATTAGATGCCAAGGGAAGTCACAGACAGAAAAAGTGAGGTGGCAGCCTAAATGATTTGTCTGAGTCCAGGCAGAAGTTATGCCAAACCTGTCAGCCTTCTTGGATTATATAGCTGGGCTTTCCAGGCAGGAGGAATGCAATGGGTTTTATCTGTCTGGACACCAGGAAATTAGAATATCCTGAGTTGGAAGGGGCTGGAGCACAGGTCCATCGAAGTCCAACTCCTGCCCCGCACAGGACACCCCTCCATCGAAGTCCAACTCCTGCCCCACACAGGACACCCCAACAATCCACCCTGTGCCTGAGAGCATTGGCCAAACACTCCTTGAGCTCTGTCAGCCTTGGGGCTGTGACCACTGCCCTGGGGAGCTGCTCCAGTGCCCAAACACCTCTGGGGGAAGAACCTTTCCCTAATAAGCTGTTGTGCTGTTTGCATGTTTAACACATAAACTGGAGACTGAAGGAGCACTGATCAGATGAACTGACTGAGCAACAAGAAGTAGCATTGAAAGGGAAAGTATCTGGCTGGGTATGAGTGAAGTTCTACAAGGAGTTTTCTTGGGGATGGATCTTATTTAATATTTTCATGAATGACCTTGGCACAAAACATAGCATGTTGCTGGAGTCTGCTGATGACACAGACTTGGGAGACGTGCCATACAGAGGGAACTGGATGACCTTGAAGACTAGAGTAACAGAAATGAGATGAAATCCAGTAAGTAGTTCAAAATGTGAAGTCATGAGTTTAGGGTGTAGTAAGAATTTCAACTATAGAGACTCATCAGCTGTAGATGACAAAGGAGAAGGAACACTTGTGAATAGCTCCGTCACAGGATGGGCTCTGAAAAAGGTATGCACACCTTCAGATACACCCCAGGAGGTGTTTCTTCTTGGTGAAAAGTAGGAATGCCATTTCTCATGAACTGGTGAAGCCTCTTGTGGTCTCCTATGGACAATTCTGGTCCCTGTGTTCTTGAGGTGAGTGTTTGACCTAGGCTGCATGCAGAAAGGGTGGTGGAGATGCTGGGAGGATGGAGAGCTTTGTCCTTTGAGAGAAGAATTAAACAGGTAAATTTTTAATTTTCACAGATGAAAACTGAGAAGGAGGATGGTGGCTGTACATCTATACATCAGGGTGGAAAACATCACAGGGGAAAATAAGCTATATAAAGAACACAATGCTAAATGGGTGCAAATTTTAGATTGGATATGAGGAAAAATTCTTCACTGTGAAAGGGCTGTCCAGCCCTGGCACAGCTGCCCACGGCAGTGGTTGGAGTCACCATCCCTGGAGGGATTTAAAAGCCATGTGGATGTGGCACTTGGGGACATGGTTAGTGGTGACCATGGCAGTGCAAGGGAACGGTTGGACTTGATGATCTTAAAGGTCTTTTCCAATCTGAATGTTTCCATAACTCTATGATTCCAAATTCATCTGCAACTCCAGACAGCCAAGGAATGGCTGGAGTCACTAATCTTAGAGGGCTTTTCCAACCCAAATTATTCTAATCTATGATTTTATGATTCAATTGGTCTGAGTACACTGGGTTCAAATCAGAGGAAGAGTTGTGACTCCGCAGGACAGGGAGGCTCTGAAACAGCCTTCCAGAAGGAGCTGGGGCCAAATAACACCTTGTTATAAGAACAAGCTTGGCATGTTTGTGGAAAGGATTGTAACACCTGGGCTTAGAGAATATGGACTTTGGAGGTGATTTCCTGGGGAGTGGTCATATCACAAGTATTTTTGTGACCAGCAATTTCCTTACCTGGACATGACCTTGTTTCCGAGGGGCTAACAGCATATGAGGTGGGGGCAGGAGACTGGTCATGTCTCAGGGTGCTTTAGTACTTACTCAGGTTTGTGTAGTTGGAGGTTGGTGGGAATCAGATGTTTTATGTTTGGCCTCCCTTAGTGTGAATGTGATTAATCTGGTTCAGTTAATGGACACTGCACTCCATCCTGCGGTTTCTGTGTGTTGATTCTGAGTGTGGTGTGTATCTTTTGGGTGTTTGACTTGGTTTATGTTCCTGGGTGTCTACATGACCTGGTTAATACTCCCAGGTTAACACAAATGCAAACAGAGACCACAAAGGAAGGCCTGGCCAAAAATTGTGAATTGCACAGCATATGACTGGCTATCAGCTCATCAGATAAATGGAGAATGAAATATATTAACCCACTCCTGTGCATCTTGTCACTGGGGGGCTAAAATTAAAGTGTTTAGGTCTGGAGTAGCAGTAACAGATAAATATCAATATTATTACTCTCAACTGCAAGACAAAACCTACTCATTGTCTTTGTTGTATCCCTTGTTGCAGCCCCTGAAGCTTTCCATGAGGCTCAAGGGGACATTCCATCCTTGCCTTAAACGTAGCCATTTCTGCCCCAGAGCTGAGAAACTCCAGCTTAAAAAACCCCTATATATCCTCTAAACTGAATTTCCCAACACAGGTCAAAAAAATCCCCAAAACCAAACCAAACCAAAAAAGCTAACAAAAAAGAAACTGAAAGAGGAAGTGAGAGAGATGTCAGTGAAGTCCAGGCTCTGGAAAAGCCAGCAGGAGTGTCTCCAGACTCTCCTATGCAGGTGAATTTCACAGGTGGTTTTGAGAATTTGGCTGTTGACTTCAAAAGAGAAAAAAATAAATGTGAAGAAGTTAGAAGTGGTTTCAGGATAGGAGATTTCTGTCCCTGCAAGTAGCCTGATGCACTGACCCTACACAGCCTGAGCAGGTGCTGGAAACAGAAATCTGCAGCTGGCAAGGTGAGCTCAGTTCTCTGCTGTAACTCTGTCATAGAAAGCTGCACACAGACCCGTCCTGAAAGTCTGTGAGACACGAGGATGCTGATGGTTCCACTGATTCCAGTGGCTCTTTCAGGGTTAAATTTAAGCAGGTGCTTCAGGGCATTGCTGGATCTGAGCCAGCCTAATCTGCCTTGCTAGATACTGGCCCAAAGCAATTCCCCAAACCTGTTTTCTTCCCATCATCCAACCCCTTGATTTGCAAACGATCAACTCCTTGGAGCTGCTTAGGCTGTATGTTATTTTCTGGTACCCTGCAGATTCCTGCAACACTGTGATGAGGAACGTGTATAAATTCTCTTCCAATATTTCACTTTTGGAGTCTTCCTCTGTGCAGGTTTCTACAGCATAGCCCAGCACATCTGGCCACTTTTAACAACCCTTGGGAGGCCATGTCAGTTTAACACTCAAGTCTCTCTTCCTTTGCTTTGCTAACCGAAGTGTTGAGCTCCACAAAAAAAGATCCGAAGGGGTGGTTGATGCAAAGAGCAAAATCTGTGTAATGTGAAGTAAGGAAGAAGCCAAAGAAAAGATAAAAAAGGTTTTTTAGCCTGCAGCTTCCCTCTCCTTGATCTGACCTAAAGGACAATGAGTACTTAGCATTGCTGGAGGGGGGCAAACACTTTCTTCTGTGGATGATAATTGCCATCGTTTAAGAGGTACTCTACACCATGTAGCTCACAATGAACAATAAACCTGGATTTTCCAGTCATTTCGCATCACCTTCCTTGCGGGGAAGTGAGCCCAACCTGCCTCAGTCATTTGGCATCACGTTACTTGCGGGGAAGTGAGCCCAACCTGCCTGTGAGTGGGGAGTCAAGAGTTTTTCAACCTATCCCTTACAGTCTTTCCCGAGTGAAGCTCCTATATCACCTCTAGGTGCTCCAGGAGCTGCCATTTGAAAGATGCTGCTAATGAAGGAGACGACTGTGGGGTCCTGCTGAGGGAGAGCTCACAAAGACCAGGCATCACGTTACTTGCGGGGAAGTGAGCCCAACCTGCCTGTGAGTGGGGAGTCAAGAGTTTTTCAACCTATCCCTTACAGTCTTTCCCGAGTGAAGCTCCTATATCACCTCTAGGTGCTCCAGGAGCTGCCATTTGAAAGATGCTGCTAATGAAGGAGACGACTGTGGGGTCCTGCTGAGGGAGAGCTCACAAAGACCAATTGCCTCCACAGGATCAGCTCCTTAGGAAGATGTGGCAGATCTAGTCTGTAAAGGCCCTTCATTGCAGACAGGTCACTACTTCTCTCCATGACATTCAGCTGAGGACACGGAGGGGAGGCAGCAGTGCTCTGATTCCCTGGCTGAAGACGTATGTGTTCTCTCCACTTCTGGGAGGCTTTTGCTGGACTAAAGAGACCAGAATTTACTGGGCAGCAGAGAGGGGCAGTGTATCTTCTGCTCCCTTTGCCCAGGGCATATTGGCTTTTCATACAGGTTTTGATTGCACCCTTCATTAAAAGAGCCATTCCTCCCTCCAAATTAGGTGGAATCCAGCACTGAAAGAATCCAGCCCAAGTCCCAGTTTATTTCTCCATAAAACATCTGTATTGTTCTTCCAGGATGGCTCTGCCAAATGAGTCCTCAATAAACCCAAAACCTGGCAATAGACAAAACGCTAAAAAGCGCCTTTTTAATATGGAAAAGTATCCTGCAGTGTCGCAATCTTCCAGTGGAGACCACCCCCTGCCCCTGAGAAATGCAGAATAGCACCAGGCCCACAATTTGCCTGGGGTAAAGCAACAGAGCTGGGTCTGTGCTGATTTACTCCAGCCAGAGGATCTGTCCTATAGTTTCTTGGAGTCTTTGTTTTTTCCTAAAGTTCCTTAACATCTTTTTCCTCTTTTTCTCCTTCCCCCCCCCCTTTTTTTTTTTCCTGTGGATAGAAGCTTTGCAAGTTCCTTCTTTTATTGTTAGCTCATTTGGCAGGAGCAGCCAAGCAACAAAAGTGTTTTATTTGGAAATAGTTGAGGGGGGAAGTCGACAATGTCCGAGCTCTATCCTGATTGCGTGAGCTCTGGGAGGTTTTCACCTCTGCTTCCAGGCTGCACCAGGCTGGGATTATCTCATTTGATTTCATTGGATCTGTGTGCTGTTAAGAAGTGAGGAAAATTAAAGGTTAGTGAAGTTTGCCTTTGTGTCACACTAGAAGCTTTTAGTTAAGTGCAAAGTGCTCAGTCTCTACTCCTTCTCTGTGGACTGAAATATCATGCAATGTTCTGCTTAGCTGATTTGAAAGTAAAATGTGACTTAGACATCTTATATATCCCATTGCAGAAGAGATCATAAGAAGCACAGGGGAGATGCCTATATTGGCTAAAAGGGCAAAACTGTAGTGTGTGAAAGGCACTTAGAGCTGAATCTCCTCCATCTGAGCACTGCACTCAGCAATGCTCTGTCTTTTATGGCCAGATATAATATCTGCTATGATTTTGATCTGTGATGTTGCCTGTGCATTGATTTCTTTCCAAATCTTCCCCTTCACAAAACCTCCTCTCAGCAGAGATTAAAGGCTGCACTCAGCACAGACTCAAACCAAACAGTGCATGAATGTGGACAGATCTTTACTCTATTCTTCCATGCTTGAGGCTCCTGTGGATGGGTTGGGATCTGCTGCCTCTTGTGCAGCACATGTGAGCTGAGGTTTGTCTGTCCTGCTGTGCTCTGCAGGGCCAAGCCAAAATAGCTCAGGGCCAGATTTCTAAGAATTCTGCACCCACAGTCAGGGCCAAGTTAGGAAGTCAAGAGTGATCTTGATGTCGTGAGTAGGTAATGGCTTGTGGCATGGGGAGGAGCTGTGTGTGTTTATGTGGGTGTTAAATGATTCACCCAAGGCCAAAGATGTCTTCAGTGTCAGCTCCAAGAGTAGGCTTTTCTAGCCTGGGAGCAGATTTTCAGCCCCTCATTTTCCACCAGGACAGTTGTGATGAGATGGTCAGAGTGCAGTGCACATGGGCATGATGAGCTCCTCTGAAATCCTGGCTGCTGTTTGTGGTGTGTCAATGGGAATGGGGTTACTGGGGAAGCTCATCCTGTGCTGGAGTGCTGAGCTGTTAAACAGCCAGCCCTGACCCTGACAGCCTCACTGGCCTGGGGTTGGGATATGGAGCCTTTCTGCACGTTCAAAACTTCCTCAGATTGAAAAAACCTTTCCTACTTCACTGGTGAGTTAGAGTTAATTAATTGATGCTTTTAAGACAATGTGATAATAGAAAATGCTTTTTACCAGATAAATATTACTACTGCCTTGTGGCCATTTGCAATTCAAATGTGCTCTTCCCTGCAGGGACTGACTCATGTCACTCCCACAGAGCTGATTACAGAGTGGTCCTGTGCTTTCCACCACCACCGAACCAATGCCTGTTATCATTATCAGACAATGCACTTTCCCAAGCTGTTCTCTATAGCCTATTGCTCCCCAGATCACAGGTCAGGCCCCAGAATTGCAAACATCTTTTAAAAATCATGAGGTGTTTTTATTCAGTGAATGTGGCTTTTAGTCTTCAGCATGTGTTCAGGCCATCTCCTGAGAAGTGTTTTCTTTAAGATCATAAAGACCACAGATTTTATTCCCTTCAAGTGAAGGAACTGGATGGAGTGGCACATCAGGAGCTCAGGTTTCACCTAACATCAGGGAAGACTTGCAGTAAAATCCTAAGAGTTGGCAACAGAGGGGTTTTCTCTCTGAAAGGGCTGTCACAGCTCAACATTCCAGAGAGCAGCTCCTTGGCTGGTGCAGCTCAAGCTCTGTGGAGAGGAAGGATGCAAATGGACAGTTGATGAGGATCTGCCAATCTTGGGCTTGGTGCTGGTCAGTCCCTTCTGTGCTCTAAGGACCACTTGATGTGGTGCCTTGCTAGAGCCATGCCAGCTAGTGAGCACAATGTCAATAGTGTCCCCAGAGAGCTGCATGATGGAGAGGAGGGAAAGCTGAAAGAGTTCTTCCTGCTCTTCACTTTAGGGGTAGCTGGTGCACAGAAGTTTCTGTTCAACACCACACTCCAAAAAGTGAGGGAAAGATTTCAGCATGGAAAGCCATGCCTTTGCACCAGCTTTTACATCCAAACCAGCACTGCCTCTTCCTTCTCTGTAGAGTCAGGCTTTGAGGGTACCTGGAAAAGGAGATTGGATTTGGAGACAAAGATCCTGGATTGCTTTTGGGAGGGGATCTTGACAGCTTGGGCTTGGGGGATTCTCTCCCTATTTTGGGACAGGATGGCTGCTGTGCTGCAGGCACTGCCTTGTGTCCTTTCCCTGCTGAAATGCCCTATCCCAGCATCCATCCCGGCAGCACACACAAAGTGCAGCCTTTGGAAAAGCGAATATAATTTTAAAGTTGGCCTGAGAAGCCTCCATCTAGTTTTCAGGGTTCCAGAATGTTGTTTTATTAGGATTACAGTCTTGTTCTTCTTAGGTTTCAGCAGGCGTTTATGACTGTTACAACAGGAATGAAAAGCTGGGGCTGGAATCGGCCCCGCGTTCTTCTGCCAGGCACAGGGTTCACGGTGGAGGCCAGACATATGTCTTTCTCCCACAGATGCTACTTTTTTTCTGGATGGGGAGGTGAGCTCTATCCTCTCCCTGGAAGAAGAGGGCTGGCAGCCACTCTGAGCACAGATGTGGGAGCTGCATGGGGGGGCAAATCTGCTGAAGGCAATTGCACTGTTGGTTCACATCATTCCCCTCTGTCTTTTGAAATGAGGAGGGATGAGGCTAGGTGGGACTGCAGAGAAGGCTGTGTTTGTATAGGATGCTGTGTTGTTCCTGTCTTCTTTCTCCCATGCCCTGTCCCATGTTTCTCTGGAGACTCTGAGGTAACTCAGGTGGGGGTTGGTCTCTTCTCACAGGCATCTAGCAGTAGGACAAGAGGGCATAGACTCAAGCTCTGCCAAGGGAGGTTTAGGTTGGATATTAGGAAGAGTTTTTTTACAGAGAGAGTGATCAGGCATTGGAATGTGCTGCCCAGAGAGGTGGTGGATTCACCATCCCTGGAGGTTTTCAAGACGAGACTGGATGTGGCACTTAGTGCCATGGTCTAGTAACCACAGTAGGGTTGGACTCGATGACCTTTGAGGTCTCTTCCAACCAGGTTGATTCTATGATTCTAAGCAGAGCAGATTGGTGAGGGAGAGAGCACTTCAGGGCCAATACCATCACTGCCTACATATCCTTCTCTTTTTTTCCCAACCTACTAATTCCAGACCCAATACCATTCATTTATCCATATTTATCTCTGAGTGGGTCAAAATAGCTCCTCAAGGGCTCCTGAGCCAGAGAGGGGCTCCATGTCTCTGCAAAGCTCATGCTCTCTACATGTGAGAGGCACTGGCACAGAGGTGAGGTTAAAAGCAGCCCTCACTGGCCCCCAGAAGTACCCTGCTATTGCAGAATCATAGAATGGTTTGCATTGGAAGGGACCTTAAAGCTCATCCAGTTCCAACCCTGCCATGGACAGGGACACCTTCCCCTAGCCCAGGTTGCTCCAAGCCCCATCCAACCTGGCTTGGAACACTTCCAGGGATGGAGCAGCCACAGCTGCTCTGGGCAACCTGTGCCAGTGCCTCAGCACCCTCACAGACAAGAATTTCTTCTTAATATCTAATCTAAATCTAGCCTTCTGAGTTTTGTGGCTGTGCTGATTTGGGGAGCTATATCTCCCACATTATCCCCAGAAATGAAGGAGTTCAGCCTGTCCAAACAGCTCAGCTTGGGCGAAGAACTCCAGCCTCTTCTTGGGTAATTTCTGGCTACAGGATAGCTGGTTCCTCTGCACGGTAATAATTAGCAGACAGATCCTGCTGACTTGGGAAACTCATCTGAGGGTTTGTTTGTGTGTTTGTTGTTTTTATGAGAAGGTCCATATGCCTTTCAGATTTTGTTATGTTCAGAGAGTTGATGATCTGAGGAACAGAATGAAGAGTTGACATTGTTGGTTGTTTTCTTAGCCTGCTGTAAATAGCAGATGTAGGTTGGTAGAAGAGCTACAGCTCATTACTTTATACTGGGAGAAATTTGATGAGTTTTATTGCAGAGACATTAGGGCAGCTCATGACAGCACTCAGCCCAGGGAGAAGAGAGAAGGCTTTGTACCTGGTAGGTTCTGATCATCCACCAGTGTGCCCCTTCATGAGTTGGATCCTATCCAAAAGGCAATATGGGGATTTCTGTATGTAGTTAAAGTTTATGAGACTGCCTGCCTGGAAGCATAAGGATGTGTGTGCCTGTGTGTAGTGGAACAAGGATCTCCATCACAACACTGTAAAAATCCAGTTTCACCAATAGGGTAAGAGAGATCAAGCACCAACAGAATATGATCCTCAGGATTTGTCCCTACAGCTCAGTCATTGTGTTTATGGCATGCACAGCAACTGCTAACACACCTGGTATACGATTCACTCTGAAACCCTGAATCTCACCTGGATTTTCCAAATCAGAACCTTGTTTTAAATCTTAAGATAACAGTCCCTAGTCATTCATGCATTTGCTGATCTCTGGGGCAGTCCTAGTTCAATGCTGGCTTCTTTCTGGGGAATGGAAATCCTGTCTAACATGATGCCTTTTGCATCTGATGGTTACTCTGAACCCTGTGCTCACTCAAGGTGTTTAGGAAATGGGCAATAGAGTTTGAGCCACAACTTTATCAGCAGAGAGCACAGCTACTCAGCTCTAAGTGCTTGCTAAGTCTGTTCCTTCTTTCAGCACTCTCCTCCTCCTGC